>NC_031774.1:2471735-2476890 GCF_001522545.3 Parus major | reverse complement strand
TCTATATCTATATCTATATCTATATCTATATCTATATCTATATCTATATCTATATCTATATCTATATCTATATCTATATCTATATCTATATCTATATAATCTATATCTATATCTATACCTATATCTACATCTATATATATATCTGTATCTATATCTATATATCTATATCTATATCTATCTATATCTATCCCTATATCTACATCTATATCTATATCTCATCTATATCTACATCTATATCTAATCTATATCTATCTATATTTATATCTATATCTCTATATCTATATCATCTATATCTATTGCTACAACTATGTATCTATCTATATATCTGTATATACATCTCCAATTAAGCTGGCCACACAAACCTAAAACTGCAGCAAAAGTGATATAAAATTGCATCTTTAATCTTACTCTAAACCAGTGTGACAATGGTTGAAGGAATGGAAAAGAAGACAAGTTCATGAGGAAAAATGTAAATAGAATGAAGACCTTAGCAGATGTGTTGTATTTTATATATGTCAGTTAATTTTTCTGGGAAAGATCTTGGTAACAAAAATGGCCACAGTCACTGGTACAACACATGAACACAACTTTTCCTAGCAACTGAAATGTTCCTGCTGTAGATAGTGCTTAAAAATTTGGTGTCTACATATTTTTTAAGAAAATAAAAGCCCAAATATGTTCTTTCCTTCCAACTCTTCAAAAAGATAAATACAGAGCTGCTGGAAAACTTATGACACAAAATAAATCAGTTTTTTTAAGTGGTTTCATTTGACATCAGATAATATTTTCTACTGGCAATATTCTTCAACAAAGGGTTGACAATAGAAAAAATTATAGATATGTCTTGAAAACTGATATATTTAAAACTGAGATGTTTAAAACTCATCCTTTCTTTAATTTAGAATTAGATCTTAATCTTTAATTGAAAAATAGAGGTACAAGAATATTTCAGTTTCTGTGAAGTAGAGAAGTAAAAATATTCATAGTGTGAAAGAAAAATATAATATCTGCTACAGTCTAGGCATGATTACTAGGTTATTGGATTTCTATTTGATGATTTTAATTATATTTGTGTGAAGTTTTCAGTGCTGCCAAACCCTGAGTTTCTTGGTTTCAGGAATACAGGGAGGCCAGTGCTATCTTCTTTAGAAATGTATGCCTACAAATTTTATCCATGCAAGTTTTTCCCATTGTTGGGAAAGCCCAGTGATAGTAGGAGAGTTGATAGATATATCCAGTTTGTGAATACTTCTCATGAAATCACTGCTGCTACCAACAAAAAGCCTCCATGTGTGTTATTGTGATTAGCTGTTTTTATTTCCATCCAAATCTGAAAGAGTTATCAAGAATTTGGTTACATAAACAGAATTTTAATAGTTTTGTTGAAGTTCTGTGTTTACTTTTTTCTTAATTTCGAATTAATAGCAATTACTTGCAAATTTTTAAATATGTTGGTTATGGTTTCAAAGTACCAGTCATACCATAATACTCTGGTATACAGCCAAAAGTTAAGTGGCAAAGCTTTAAATGCTAATTTTAAAAAATAATTGCTGTCTCTTGTTACCTTGTGTGGCAACAAATAAGTGTGTGTATGCTAAGTATTCCAGTTCATCCTTACATAAAAAATACTGAAGTTCTCTTGTGCTGCAATATGCTTTCAAAGTTTTAGTGGACACAACAGCAGCAAGTTCTACTCTGTGGAAAATACAAAAAAAATGTATTTTTACAGTTTTAGTTTGACAACTGTTTTCAGTCTTCAAGAAACAGTAACAAAAAAAGCATATAAAACTTAATATTTGTTAGTATTTGTACCAGTTGAAATTATTTCAGGCATGCATCTAGGAGCTAACTAATGAGCTGAAAACTTGTTGAAATGTTAAATTCTAAGTTGTGCTTCATTTTAAGTAATGACATTAAACTTGGTAGGTTCCTGTAACTCAAGGTATGGAAAAACACTATGGAATCCAATGAAGAAAGTAAGAGAAATTAAAAAATACACAAAAGGTTTTAAAGTTGATTAATGAATGGAACTACCTATCAAGACATCAGTTCTCTATATTTTATCAAACTAAATTAGGTGATTTTCTGTGTATGTCAGTCTGGCTGACCATAAGTGAAAATGTCATATTTAAATTTAAGTTTAAAATAAATAAATAAAACAAATAAAATAAAATAAAGGCATTTAAATGCCTTTTAGTCAGGTAATGATGATGTGTTAAGGATCTCTGGTGGTGACATCTGCATTGCTTGTTGAAGTGGACTTGTGTATTGTATTTATGTGTTATATTTGTGTATTGGATTTGTGTATTGGGTTTGTGTGTTTGCACATCTACAGCAAATTCTTACACTCCATGCAAATCTCCATTGGACAGCAGAGGCTTCAGGAGAGGGAACATTACATCTGCTGTATTTTTGGATTAAAGGCTGCAAGATCCCTTTTCAGCTTTCTGTGGCTTTTAAATAGCAGGAGATTCCTGCAAAAGCCTATTAACTGTAGCAATTTAATGTCTTCAAGAATTTTAGGGTAGCTTCTTATATTTAAGAAGTCATGGAGGCCCAATGAAGTTCCCAATGACTGGAAAAGCAGAAACATAATCCCTGTTTTGAGAAATGGAAAAGAGGAAGACCTGAGGCAGTAATCTTGTTCATCTCACTTCAGTTCCTGGCAGGATCATGGAGTAGGTCCTTCTGGAAATCATGCCATGGATAATGAAAAATAAGAAGGTGATTGACAGCTGACATGGTTTCACTAAAGTTAAATTGTGCATGAAAAATTTGGTGCCCTTCTACAGTGGGGTTACCACTCTGGTGGATGAGGGAGGAACAACTGACTTGTGCAAAGCATTTGACACTGTCCTGCATTACTTTCTTGTCTCCACATGAATTTGATGGGTGCATCAGGTGGTGGATAAAGAGCTTTCTGGATGGCCACAATCACAGAGCTGTGGCTACAGCTTGATGACCAAGTGGAGACAAGTGGCAATGCTCAGAAGTCAATATTGGGGTCACCACTGTTTAACACCTCCAGTGCCAACCTGGGCAGTCAGAACACATCCTCAGCAGTGGCAACCTGGACAGTCAGACAGAACACATCCTCACCAGTGCCAACCTGGACAGTCAGACAGAACACATCCTCACCAGTGCCAACCTGGACAGTCAGACAGAACACATCCTCACCAGTGCCAACCTGGGCAGTCAGACAGAACACATCCTCAGCAGTGCCAACCTGGACAGTCAGACAGAACACATCCTCAGCAGTGCCAACCTGGACAGTCAGACAGAACACATCCTCAGCAGTGTTACCAATGGCATCTCTGTGGTGCAGACACCAGTCTGCAGGGAAGGAATGCCACCCAGGGGACTTTGACAGGCTTAAGAGGTGGTCTGATACAAACCTCATGAACTTCAACAAGGCTGAGAGCAAGGTCCTGCAGCTGGGCTGGGGTAATCCCAAGTACAAATACACGTTGGGTGGAGAAAGGATTGGAGCAGCCCTGAGGAGAAGGGCAGGTGGGTGTTGGTTGAGCTGGCAGTATGAACTTGCAGCCCAGAAACACAAACCTGGGGTGTGAGAAGCAGGTCAAGGGAGGTGATTTCCCCATCATCTTGTGAGATTTCATCTGGAGCACTGTGTCCTGCTCTGGGGGCCCCAAGATAAGAAGGACAAGGACGTCTTGGAGTGAATTCAGAGGAAGCTCTGAAGGTGGTCAGAGGGCTGGAGGACCTCTCCTGTGAAGACAGACTGCTGTTTCTCAGCCTGGAGAAGAGTAGGCTTGGGAGGGAACCTTCCAGCAGCCTTCCAGTGCCTAAAGGGGCTGCAAGAGAGCTGGAGAGGGGCTTTTCACAAGGGTTTGTAGTGACAGAACAAGGGAGAATGGTTTTAAACTGAAAGAGGGCAGGGTTAGATTAAACATTAGGAAGAAATTCTTTACTGTGAGAGAGGTGATGCACTGGCACAGGTTGCCCAGAGAAGTTGTGCTTCCCTGGGAATACCCAAGGGAAGGCAGGATAGGGCCTTGAGCTAGTGGAATGTTCCCTGCTCATGGGAGGATGCTGCAACTAGATGATCCTCAAGATCCCTTCCAACCCAAACCGTTCTGTGATTCTGTGAGTAATTACAGAACTGACTGAGATCTTGGGTTAGGATTAAGTTATCACTGAGTACAAGATCAGCATTCTGAAATGATTCTGGATATTTCCTCTCTCTAATAGAAGAAAAAGCAGAGATTAATATGAAAAGCTATAGGTGAGGCCATATAATAAAAGCTGGGAAAATGAGATAGAGTAGGTTGCTTTTCATCTTGGCTACAGCTTATCAATATGCTTCATTCTATACAAGATGTAAAATAAGCTCCCCATTCTGAATATTTGAACTCTACATTAATAGGAAATACATGTCAAACACTTGCCTAAAACCGTGCTCTTCTATTCAATCTTCAGAGAGCTGAATAACAACCTTGTTCTTTAAAGTGCTGAGCTTTCAATTGCAACCAGTGATATATCAGTGTGATCCAAAACGAGGAAAAACATTTTAATAGTGGCCTGATTTAATTCTGTATCAAGAACAGTGTGACCAGGGCAGTGATTTTTTCTGTACTCAGCACTGGTGAGGCTCAGGAGAGATCTTTGTGTTCTTTACAGCTCCCTGAAAGAGGCTGTAGCCAGGTGGGGATTAACCTTTTCTCCCAGCCACTAGCAACAGGATGAGAGGAAATGGAAGAATTCAGGTTGGACATCAGGAGGAGTTTCTTCCCTGGAAAGATAGGAAAGCATTGGAACAGGCTGCCCAGGAATGTGGGGAGTCACCATCCATGGAAGTGTTCAAGAAACGACTGGATGTGGCACTTTAGTGCTGTGGTTCTGTCGTCATGGTAGTGTTGGTCCAAGATTGGAGTTGATGATCTTGGAGGTCTTTTCCAACCTTAATTATTCTAATTTTCTTTCTCTTTTTGGAAGGAGGAAGGAAGGAAGAGAGAGAGAGAGAGAAAGAAAGAGAGAGAGAGAAAAAGAGAGAAAGAAAGAGAGAAAGAGAGAAAGAGAAAGAGAGAAAGAGAGAAAGAGAGAGAGAGAGAGAGAGAGAGAGAGAAAGAAAGAAAGAAAGAAAGAAAGAAAGAAAGAAAGAAAGAAAGAAAGAAAGAAAGAAAGAAAGAAAGAA
>NC_031774.1:2392749-2471502 GCF_001522545.3 Parus major | reverse complement strand
CTTTGAGTGCTGCTTGGATTTGGAAAGTACAGAACAAAAAACCCAATAAAACTTTTAAGTGACTGAACCAACATATTGGTCACAAGTGACAATGCTTTCAGAACTCTTGGTCTGACAAAGAAGTGCAGTAATGTGTGGGATAACATGAAAACATATCTCCCTTAAGACAATGATAATTCTTACAAGACGAGTTTTGAAAGCTTGAGATTACAAACTCAACATTTCATTTCCATAATAGGCAGAGCAGAGGAAAGATTTGCTTCTGCCCCCCAGCAGCATTCCCAAAAGTTGTTCCCTTGATGACAATCCAGCCAGGACTATCTTCACATGATTAGATGCTCCTGAGTTGTCTCCATAGGATCTTAGTTTTTTCCAACCTGCCTGCCAACAGCTTCAGTGGATGCTGTAACTTTTTGATTCATGAGTATCAGTCAGCTGGATGATCAGGTTAGTCACTCTGGCTACTCACACAATGTTTTAGGACCACACAGATCAAACTGGCAGTTTCTGGCCATTTGCTTACATGAATTAAGGTGTGTGTGTCCAGCCACATCGTGATTAATAATTAGGATTATCTTGGACATGGTCTCAGCAACTGCAACTCCCACGAGTGAAGAACTGTACATTATGTGAATATATGTGCCTCAATGAGGGAGCAAGTGCCTCTTCAGGGAATATTATCTTCCCCCACAGAGTGTTTATCTCTTCTTTTGTCTCTCTTAGTCCAGAAACTCTATACCCTAGGACATCTCATGAAAAGCAGAAGAAATTTTTAAATATGTGAGTGGGGAAAGATGATTTTCTCTGCTGGGGACTTGCATTTCCATGGAGTGGCCACACTGGAAATGAAGAGAGGCCCCAGAGAATTCTGAAGAACTTAGAGAGAGGTAGATATTTCTGACATCTGGATGTGGCACGAAGGGTTTTTTTGTACAGACCACAGAAAGAGGCATGGTGAAATACCTGTTTCAGATCCCAGGTTGCAGCAATCTCCAATACTTGTCATTCCCATTTCATGTGCCATTTCCCAGGGCAGTGCTCTGATACTTGGCCATGGAAAAGGACTTTCAAGCATGTGTTCCTGCTGTTCAAGCATGTCCTCAAAGTGCTTCTGCTGCCAGGCAGATACACAGACCATGAGCTGGGCTTGCAGGTACCCTGGTGAGGTTTTTGTAGGCAAAACTGTTGAGATGAACAGGCTTTTCAGGGATATCAAAGGAAAAGTTTCAAGGAGTTACAGTGCCTTCACCTAGAGCTTGAGGTAAATATCACAGATCTTTCAGGCTGGGAATTGAAGTATAGGGAAGAATTTTGACTCATTATGCAGGTAGAGTACCTTGAGTTATTTGACAATGGAAATATCAACCTGATTCTTCATGACAGTTTAACAAATGAGTGATGCCTTTTGTTTTAAATAGTAGTTGAGATATCCCCAAGCTTTCAGTGGATTAACTCCAGCAAAATATTTCCTAAGCAATTATAAATTATTATTCTACACACCCATAAGCCAACTAATTCTTTAGTTAATTTACTAATTGTCTGTTCTTTAAACAATTATCACTGTCATAGTCACTAGTTGTCACAAGACAAGAAAGGGATTTATTCTATAGTATTAGACAGCAATCTGAAGGAATATTCACAGAAGTACAGATTTTCTGTCTTGTGGAAAAAATTAAAGGTCTCATAATTAAACATTTTCTAAGCACTACTGATAAAAAAAGCAGCTGGCTGGTATGAAGAAAGTATGTTGTGTATAAATATTCTGATTTTCATTTTAATGTAATAATGTCCTGTTTGACTTAGTGGCTGAGAATCTAACTCTTGCAAGACTACAGGTATATACAGATAGCATGCTCTGAAATATGGATTTCTCATTTTTGTTTTTAGATTGTTGCTCAAAAATGTAGGAAATGAGGAATTACAGTAAATAGTTTGAATAGACTGAGTGCACACAGATTGCTAGCACAGTAAAGGATGTCATGTACTAATCAGTAAAATGAGACAGTAGCAAGAAAGAAAAGCTGGGAATGTTTTTGAAAATTATTTCGTTTACAGGCAACATTTACATAGAAAAGGGAGAAGAAAATACAGAATTCTATTTGAATAACTTATAAAATGGTTTAGGTTGATAGGGTACGGTGGCTAAGACTCAGATTAAAGCAAGATTTCTTAAAAAAAACCCCAGTAACTCAGCATGTCAAAGCTCTTAAAAATCATTCTCATTAAGATCACTAAACAAACCATTCATCTGCTACTTCTCAAATCAGCAAAACATTATTAAATTAAAAAAAAAAAAGAAGAAGCAAATACTTCCTGATAAATTTTCAGGCGTTTGTACCAAAAATGACAACAATAAAGAAGCAGTAAAGATGAAAAAGGACAACTACAAGTATATGAAGACATTCAGAGACAAAAATAGAAGTCTCAACTTTCACTGAGAGCTGAGACCATCAAGTGTTTATAGAGATGGTCCTATACAATGTCCAATATTTCAAATAAAAGATGGTCATGTAGTGATTACCTGCTACACTGAACATATTAGTTTTTCTGTAGAATGCATTCCTCTCCTACACTATGGACAGTGTTGTCAAGAGAAAATCAGTTTTATCAGAAGGGGAGGAGTTGAGGGCTATAACCCCTGCTGCCCATCACATGGATGAGCTGGAAATGGGCAGCAGCTGCCTTTTAGTGTGGTGTTCCTCAGCCAGATGATTCAGTTCTATGTGAAATCCTTTCAGAACCTGATCTTCTTCAATGAAGCATTCGTTTTTATGCTGTTCTATTTTCTGCCATCCCTTCTCTAGGGCTAGGAAACATTTCTGGGCAGGAGGGAGATGGGGAAAAAAGAACATTTAACAGTTCAGGTCAGGTAATGATTTAAAGGATTGGTTGCAGAAGGGAGTGCACAGACAGCTAGGGAGTTAAAATACACTGCAGCTACCCTACATTTGATCCACAGCCACATGCTTTTGAGAAAGAGATACATGAGGGAGCTTTGCTTTCAGAAGTGGTTCTCCTATTTTAAGTCCCTGTCACCCCAGGACAAAAGGTCATTGGCATGTCTGTCCCTCCTCCAGCATAAATGGAAGCTGCTTGTCCCATCTCACCTTCTGTACATCCCAACACTGTAAAGGGCCTTACTGAGTGGATGCCCAGAATTCCACAGCAGTGTAAGCAGGTTAGCCCAGCTTCCTCACTCTGGGCATCTCCACACCCCAGAGCAGGTGTGAGGTACCCCCAGCCAGGGAGGCAAAGGTTTAGTTTCAGATAAGCATTGTTCAAGTGAGAGGCATGGCTTTAAAGCCAGGGAAGTGCAAACTCCATCCCTCTGCCCCAGGGGATGTGCCCTGTGAGCTCAGGAAGAGTTGTCCCACCCCAGACCCTCGTGGGATGGCAGCCCAGGGTGTTGGGATTGCGTTTGAGCCTCTGGGGTTTCTCCCTTGCTCTGTCCCTATTAAACTCTGACCTTAAACTGTCCCATAAAACCCAACCCCTGCTCCTGTTTGGGGCTCTCTCTCTGGATCTGAGTTTGTTCCTGTGATGAATAAATGGTTTCCTGAGCAGAAGCCCATCTGGTTGGAGTCCCATGCTGGTCCCCAGGAACTGCAGCCTCCCTGGACATGATCCTGCAGCCCCAGAATGCTACAGCTAGGGAAATGAAGTACCCAGAAGATATGCTGTGAGTAATAACTATTGTGGTAATAGGTATGTGGGAAGACATTGCTTCAGCTTCAGCTGCCTGCTTTAATTATTTACCAGTAGTCTCATCAGGAGGAGCATCAGGTCTGAGGCTGGATATGTGGGATAATCTCATTGTCTGTCTTTGGGCAGGAAATGCAGCTGGGTGGTAATTTACAGACAAATAACATAACCTCCAGCTCCCCAGAACTGACACCACCCTGTCACATCTCATCATTATTCAAGTGTGAAACAGCTGCCCCTCTCCATCCATCTCGGGTTTTCAGCCAGAAGAATTGCTGAAATACATCTTCTTTTAAGCTTACAAGGCTTTTTAAAACATGCATAAGGCTTGAACATGGAATGTTACTCTATGATTTTTATAGGCACCTTCACCACCGATTTCTGCTCTGATGAGACATATCAAACATCTTTTAGAAAGCAGCTCAGGTCTTTGTACAGCCTTAAAAGTGGAGTTTATTGCATCTCTTTTGTGATAGTATGCATGTTTTACCATACAGCCATCACTGATCTCATTTCTCTTAGCTGTATTTTGTTCTTACTAACAAAGCTTAATAAACAATATTTTACATTTACAAACAAATATTTTACATTTACATCTATAAAGCAAACAGTTTAGCAGGAAGGTAAATTGCTAGTCTCAGTTGTTTGAAAGCAGTGAAAAGGAGAAAAAATCAATTTTGTCCAAAATAGATGGTAAAAATTGAGGTTAGAGTTTTTAAGTGGAGTTAGTAAGAGCTATTATATAATAAAATGAGTTTCTTGAGGGAAACAGTAGGTGCTCATGATCCAGAGTTCATGATGTACGCTTTTGAGGGTGGTGAATATGCTCCAGATGAGCTCTAGGCTGGTTTTGTAGACAGAACACCACTAGAAGCTGGTGTGCATCTTCTGTTTAGTTCTACTCTACACCCCCTAATGTCACTCTCATATGTCAACCACATTGGTTACATGGCACCATAGAATTGCTTCACTTCACACAAAAAAGCTCACAGGTTGCATCTACATCGGTGTTTTAGTTTGATGTGACAGAGGGAAGCCCACTGACCCCCAATAATTCAGTGTATTCTGTCCACTGGATGAGTGGGAAGATGTTGCTAAGGTTGCTTTTCCACTGGCTGTGCTGCTATCAGATGCCAGAGCACCAAAAAAAAGGAGGATCTGAATTTGTCAGTTGATTTCCTTCAGATATACTGGAACAATTGTTCTGGGACAATGTTCTTGAAATCTTCTGGGTGTAATCCTTCATGTTGAAATTCAGAAGGTAGAGGAGAAGTTTTGAAAGCGTTGCCACCAGGAGACAGAACATCTTTTGTTTTACTTTGTAGGTACTGTTTTTGTGGAACAGAAAATACTCCCCATCAACTGTGTATTTGTTTGGTTTTGTTTCCTTGTTTGTTGCATCAATAAAATCTGCACCTGTTTGTTTTGGCAGCAGGAACATTTAGTTATCTGGTCTGTGTAAACATTTCTCACCTGCCTTGTGATAAATACTTATTGTGGGTAATTAGCAGACCAGTCAATCCAGGAGAGGCAAATTCTTTAGGACATCTGCAAACACTTCTTTTTTAACACGTGCTTTTGTGCTGGAAATCATGAGAGAGGATTATTATTATTATTTTTTTTTTTAATTTAAGGTACATGTGGAGGAAGAAAACTCACTTCTAGATGATGTGCTGTTAGGATGAGCAGGCATTAATAATTGACATTGGTGGTGAGACAGAAGGCAGTGTGCACTCTGAGGGATTGTGATGATATCATGGTAACCATGAGAGCAAAGCCCGAGTGGTCTGTGATGACGGCAGATATGTGCATTGCTTTATCCAAGCTGTTCCTCTGTTGGCTAGTTCATATTTGATGGAAATCCATTTATTAAACTCACACATAAAAAATATCTGCATGTACTCCTGAAAGTTTGCTGGGGACAGGACTGGGTCAGCTCAGTTGCACAAACGTGGGGAGAAGGAGCAGCTCCTGACAAGCATCACCCCAGCGAAATGAAGCAGAATTCCTGTCCCTGTGTTACAGGGGGAATAGCTGTGCTGCAAGGGAGGAACCTGCAGATGGATGAGCCTGTTTTCCAGAACCAGTAGGTGAGATTTTCATCCTGTGTGCCCAGGATGCAGCCTGCTTTATGAGAGATTATAGATAGCTCCTGTGAATTGTAGTAGTAGCAATTTCCTTTTGTTAATCTCAGTCCTGTCCCAAATGTAGTGCAAAGATGTATCTCCTCTGTGGTTTCTGGCATGCATCTCCTTGTATTTGTGTAAGTTAAAAAGAGCATGATCATGCAGAGAGCTGCCTGTGTTCCTCACACACTCACAAACCAGTGTACAGCAACTCCTGAGAAAAAGATTGTTTTCTCAGACCTTTTTACTTGATAATTGATGCACTTATCAAAATATAAATAGTTATTATTTTCACTCCAATCATTTAGCAACTCAACATGGTGAAAACCACCTCAAAGGGCAGCATTTTTGACTCAAGTCCCACCTTTTCAGAATGGTGAAAATGGGCAGGTTTGAAGCTGTGTATGGAACCTCCAAATCTCTTTTTGCTGAGGTGTTGGTATCTCAGCCTCCTGCTGCCTTTCCTTTTCCCTGAGGGAAGGATTCCCAATGATACAGAGCTGCTGCCTGTTCCAGCATGTTTAACTAAGGCCTTTTTGTTTTCAGTGATGTTCAGGTTCTGTTTAGCTGCATGACCTGGTAAATAAACTGACTTTTGACATTGGTGTGCGGATTTCTTCATGGGAAGAGAGGTCTCTGTCTTCACAGCAGTGTGACAAAGGACCAGCCACCACTGGGTGCTACTGTGCTTTAGTTACAAATATGTGTGTGCCTGGGAAAATAAATATCTAGCATGATGCTGCAGAGCACTTGGCATAAAATGTGTTCTTGGTCTCTGCTCTGGTATGTAACCCTGCTGTATAAACCTCTGCTTTGGGTTGTACCTGTTGGGCAGCAATATTGCTTCAGGCTAAGTGTCAGCAGGGTTGTCATATCTTGTTTGTCTTAGCCTTTTCATAAAGATTGACAAAACCCTGAAAAATTTAGACATAAGATTTATGCTCTTATCCCTAGACCTCCAAGACATGGACTGGGCTCTCAAGTGCTGTCATTAATTAAATATTTTTGTTTATTTCTTCTTCTGCCTGAATACACTGCTTAGGCAGTTTTTCTCAGCTGATAGCTTAGTTTTATAGAAATGCATTCACATAAATTTAGAATGCATAAATCTGTAAACTCAAGTAAGTATGTGCTTACATGTTTAGAGAAAAAGGAATGTTGGTTGGAGGAAAGAAAATCTCTTCAGCTTTGGAGTTTCAGTTATCACTGCAATGTAAGGTACTGAATAATGGTAAACCTAGGTAGTTCTTTGAATTAAGATGTGATCAGCTTAGCATATAATAAAATCTTTGATAGAATGGAAGAGGAATGAATGTGTACTTTATAATTCCTCACTGTCCAGAGGGATAGGTAAGAATTGCTGCCTGAATTCCTTAGTTTTTCCCCATGTCTGTAGCCTAGTTATCTGGATTCCCTCTTAGGCTTTTAATGTTTTAATGTCTGTTTTAATCTTATTTCCACATAAGTATATATTTAAAAATGGATAAGGGAACATAAATCCAACAAAAATGCACCTCTTTTTCTTTTTCTTCCCCTTCCCCTGGTACTCAAACATTCTGTGTGAGGACAAAATATTTCAGTGACCTGGGGGAGAGAGGAAGAAAGGTTCAGTGGCAGGAAATTCTGAACTCCATCTTTATGAATGACAGACCCATTTCAGGTAAATACAAACTTTTCTGGTGTCTGTCCAGAGAACCTGTGGAGATTATTGATCTTTTTCACTTGCACTTACTCCTCAGACATTCATTGCCGCAGGGTAGGTTAAAAGGAAAGTTTCTATAGAGTTTGAGAATCAGCCTTCAAAGTTGAATAATTTACATTTTATTTTCACCCTGTTTGTCCCCCAGGGTTGAAGAGCTATTGTGTGTGGGATTTACCTACAAAAATTAACATGTTTTGTTTCTATTAGCATTCAGATTTAGCTCAGTAGAAAGTATTCATCCATTTCAACTTTCTGGTTTGTGCCAACCCAGCTTATTACAGGCTTGGAAGGCCAAAGTCAAATGCAAATATTGGCATTAGTTTTCCCATTAAAAAAAAGCAGGAAACATAGAATATTGGCATAAACCCTGTATTTCCTCTTTTAGAGCACAAGGTATAAGTAAACACCACATTTTTAGTCCAATAAATGAGATCTCTTCCAAGGAAACTAAATAAAATGGCTCTTTCTGTTCGCTTTGTGTGGAAACCATTTGTTGAGAACTGCACAATCAACAATTATTTGCTCATTTATGACAACATTATTACATCTGTTTCTCTCAGTAGGAGTGTCAGGTCAGGCTGTTCTTGCCATGATGTCAACAATTCATTCCTGTCCTCTGGAGTTATTTTCCACAGGCTCATTTTCAGGCCAAATTGAGCTCCCTGATGAAGGGATCAGCAGTAGCTTGAGAGTAATGTGGTTGTAACAAGGAGAGAGGAGACAGGGTCTGTTTGAAAAGGTGGTGCTGAAATTGGAGGAATGTCTGTGGAACCAGGATTTCAAAACTGTTCTTGCTTCTTCCTACCCAAGTCTTAAAATGTGTCCAGTTAAAATATCTTGGAATCCAGCTCAGATGTTTTGCTACACACAGGCTCTATGTTCTTTGTTTGACAGGCAGTGTTCAATGCTGGCTTCTCCTCTCAACTGGTTTTCCAAGAGTTCTTAAGATTTCCTTTCCAGGTTTAGATAATTGCACTGATTTGTTTTGCTTTATATGAAACATTTTAGGCTATGCTTTAATCCATTTCTGTGTACTGGTTGTTTTGTCTGATGTTTCAGGTGCAGCAAGAAAGTTGCTTGAGTTTCCCAATAAAGTTATTTTGGTTTCAAGAACACCACCTAAATATTTTCCTTTAGTTTCAATACTACATTGTGACCAACTATACATTTTTCCAGGTTGTTTGAAATAGCAATTATATACTTTTATATATGGATACTGTGGGTATTCAGAGAGATTTTACCCTCCAAAACCAGATATGAACACATTTTATTTCTCTCTTTTACTTTGAAGATTAAATTAAAACCATAGAAGCATAGAACATCCTGAGCTGGAAGGGACCCCTAAGGATCATTGACATCCAGCTCCTGGCCCTGAACAGGACTGCTCCAAGAATCACACCACATACACAAGAGCAGTGTGCAAAATTATTCTACTAACATTTTGGAATTATTTATGGGTAGCAGATTTACATATTTAATATTAAAAATTAAATTTTAAATGGGAATTATGAATTGAGGCAATGAATCTCTTTTTTTTCCTACCAAGCAGGCAATATAGCAGAATTCTTAATGTGAGATATTTTCACAAATTGCACTGTACTAGCTGAAGATGGAGTGGAAATTTGATTGATGTTGATGGGCATTTCCACATTGGTACTGAGTGGGAATACACACCAGCTAATTATAGCATAGGATAAATCTCCCTAACTTCTCAGAGCAGTCAGTGGAGAGAGAGCAACTTTTCCAAGGGAGAGTTTATATCCTAACATAGCTCTTCTTATTTGTGCCCTGAAGGATCATGTGGTAGAATCCTGTCAGCCTCTAATTATCTGTATAACCTAAAGTTTGTATAACATCCAATATTATAGCAGCTAATCCTTCCACATATTAATTAGATAAGTATTATGATATAAAATGACGGAATTCATTTTAACTTCACATAGAATAGGAAGCTGCAATGCTTTAGGTAGGTTTTATAAAAATGCCTGTTACAAAATTATACATGAACACATTAATATTTTCAATAAACATTCATAAAGACAACAAGATTAGCAGCTGAACATTTGTACCATTACTTGCTATCCCTGATTAGTAAACCTGTGTTTCTTGGTTCAGGCACACACACCACACACACATCTCAGTTTCTGGAAAAACAGTCTGAAAGATTTATTGCATCTTGCCTTTCTGTTTTAAGGGAAAAGGTTAAAAAAAAGTAGTAACTGAGTCAAGGAATTTCATGTTGTAAAACACATGAAGTCTCATGAAACTTCATGAATACATGAAATTCATGAAACACAAGTCCCAGCACAGTCAGGAAAACAGTTCTTACCATTTCTTCTTAAATCCCTGCAAATGTCAATCACTTTTGGTCAAATCCTAGCACTATGTATTCTTGTTAGGACAATTTTTTTCACGAGGATTATATATTTCACTTTCTTGGCTCATCTTACTGCATCCTGAGGCATTCCCAGCTTTGTTCTCAGTCCAGTTATCAGTTCCACATGTCATCAAAGGAATACACAGGCTTTGGGTGCCTGTTTAATACACTCCTTTTAGTTTCGCTTTCTCAATTTACTGAGCAGCTGCACAGAAAAAAAAACAAACCCTGAAAGCAATGCAGATGTGTTTAAAACATGCAGTGGTATAAATAATATCCCTGTTAAAACATTAATATCTAAACTATTAGTTGAATTAAGGCAAGTGTAATCCTATGGCACACCCCTTAATATTGTAAAAATTACAAGGTTCATCACAATTTAAAAATTGTGTTGAAAGATGCATGCTGGAATGAAGGTATCTGCTAAAAAATAATCAAAGTAAGCTGGCAGCGCTGTGGTATTGTCTAACATTTAATTGACATTCAGGAAGCCTGAGGCTGCTCTGGGATGTACATAATTTTCAAAAGCAGTGCTATTTAATTAGGCTGCATCAGGCTCCACCTCCAGCTGCCAATTCCTCCCATTCCCTTTCAGTGTGCTGGGGCAGCTACTTGTGCAGCTGAGGAGTTCAACCAACTCAAACCCATTATTTTCTCTGCTGGACACCTGTCAGTGAGATCAGTTCCCCACTTGGCTTCACAGTGTGGATAAGTAAACACTTATGCCAGGAGAAATAAAGAGATAATAAACTGTCAGGAATGAGAGGTCAAGGTGCTTTAGCTGGTCAAAGGCTGTTGAAAGTTTTAGGGGCAGTAGAGGAACCTTTCACATCTTCCCATGTCATAAAGTTCAAGAAGTTCATACTTTTCTCCACAGGTACATCAAGAACTCTTTAATATATATATATGTATCAAAGATTGTGAAGGAGTGGACTGAAAAAAGAGTCTGTCATGTTTTAGGAATGGTGTTCTCCATGCCTCTATGGAACTGCCACAGCATTTTTCATTCAAATATTCTGCCACTTTATCTGAGTCCTGTAGTTGTTCAGGGGTGAACTTCCAAACCACTGGAGCAGAATAACCCTTCAAAAGATGACCCATTTTCTCCCACACTCCATTCCACACATGTTTATCCACTCTTGGGGCAGATGTCCATAGAAATCTCTTTCATGACTAAACATGGTGGGGACCCCACTGACGAGACCTGGAAGACTTGGGAACAAGAAAATGCTTTCCTTAACATCCAGAGGGAATTCAAGTCTCAAAAGCTGTTGTAGCAGGCCTGAAAGAGGAACAGGGGGTAAAAGGCTGGGGAAAATCATCCTCCCCTGTTCCCTGCACAGACTGGATATGATTATTAATGGAATCCCAAAGGTAGTGCACAAAGGTAGGTAAGAGTAGGAGAACAGCACTGCATCCACATCCCAAAATACCTTCACTGCCCATGATGCCAGGTCATAAACTGATATTCCATAGTAAAGCAAAGCATTCCTGATCCCTCTCCCTGCTTTGACAGAGAGCACCATGGTGGGCACACAGTGCATGTATGGAAAGCTGTACAGGGTCAGGTGCCACCCCGACAGACCAAGTGACATTGTGACCAGTGGCACCAGACCTGGGACAGAAAACAGTTAGATTAAAGTATTGTATACTTGTTTCCAACCTGCTCTGGGCAGATCTGTTGTTATCTCAACCCTTCATGGCCCACACTGGGCACCAAACACAGCTGTTGTGGTTTAGGAATGGTACATATTCAGTACCCAAATTTAGTGTTCCCACTGAAACCACTCCAAAACATGAACTGCTGCTCACTCACCTTTCCCTGTCTCACTCCATTCCCTGCATGGCACTCAGAGGGGAATTGGAAGCACAGAAGGCAAAGATGATGGGTTGAGATAAGGAAATTAAAACCAACATTATTAACAGCAAAAGTTTACAAGGGAGTGATTGCCTTGCAAATTCTCACCATTGCACAGGATGCCTGACAACACCTGACTGCCACCACACTACCCTGACCTGGGAAGGAACCTTTCCCCACTCCCAGAAAATGGCATGAAGTGGTATAAAATAAACTCTGGGTCCTGGCCATGGCCCCTCCTGACTACTGCAAAAATTAACCCTGTCTTGGCTGGAACCAGGACACAGGCATAGCAAATAACAAATCATCCTTTTTGAAGAGCTGAGTTAACTTTTCCAGTGTAACTTTAGTCCACAAATTATTTTATCTACCATAGAGTAGTTTTTTTTCATTACCTAGTGCATAATTTTTTTCTATAAATACGTTGCAGCTGTCCTTTCTCACAAAAAAAAAAAGGGAGAAGAAGAAAAATCTATTATTTTTGTTCTCCTTGTGATGTTCAAGGCAAAGAAAGGGTAAGAATTGAAGGTCATTATTTCTCTTGTTTATCCAATTCTGTGCATAAGAATGGGATTTTAAGAACCTTACTAGATGTTCACTGTTAAAACATTATAAAGAAAGATATTTTTTCCTTTTATTTATGAGTATTTCTGACATGCCTGAGATTCTTTTTTTATATCAATTGAGTGAGTTATGCTGGCCCACTTACAGATAGTATGAGAGTATGAGTATCAGTGCTTTTTCAACATCTCTGTTCAATCCAGCCTTCCTACCTGCATCCTTTGATAAGATTCTTTATTCTTTTAAGCACAAACCCAGTTTTAGAGGCTTTTGTTTCTAGGGAATTGTTCCTGACCCCATGCCACAGTTTTGGTTGTGCCACCACTCCTGCACATGGATTTGCCTGGGTTAGGAAAAAAGCTTTCAGGCTTTTTCAGTTTCTTATTTGACCTGAAAATTTTAACTGAGTGCATCTATAGCATATTTCCATAAATTCTTTGAAGTGCCACAACTTGGTGATAAACTTTATCACAAGGGCAGGAAACATGTAAGGGTGAAGAGTGGTGTATGAAAAGGAGGAGGGTATCTTGTGAGATAGCTTATAATTGACAGGATGTTTTGAATAAAGAATTTTTGAAATTATTAACATTTAAAACCACTTTACAAAAGTCAGGAAAAAAAATTTTAATCGTGGCTCCTCTTTTTCATCACCACACCTTTTGGAAATGTTCTTAGTAATTTTATTCCTGGTATGTCTGTTGTGTGCAGAAGAACCTGTTCAGGTTCACTTCTTCCTCTTACCCATTCTTTAAAACCTTTTAATAATATTTGTTGTCTGGGAAGGATTGCTTTTCTTCTCTTAATGGCCTGGGTCATAATTTCCATTGCACTGTTTGATCTTTCTACAGATTGTGAATTTGGTAGCAGTATCACTAGTAATAACAAAACCCCAGAAAATAAGAAATATAAAACAGAGGATTTAACAGCCCTGTCACCAAAAAACTTTTTCCATACAAATAACATGTACCTGAAATTGCTCTCTTAAATAAAATTCAGTTAACTAATAATAAAATTCTGCAAGATTTCCATGCTTGTGGAATTTGGATTTGGTTCTTTGCTCTTGCTCAGTTTGGGGCTGGGTGGTTATGAGACACCTTTTTTCTTCTTGTGGATTTGCTGCTTGTTCAGTTGTCTGGGCTTTAGAGCTCCACATCTTAGAGCTGTCAGATAATTACATTTTCCACTTCCCTTTCAGGGTGAGAAAAGGGGATGGACCTTCAGGTATCAGTCACTTTCTCTACACCAATCCCTCCCCTTCTCCTGCATTTGTTCTGATTCATTTGGCTTTGCATGGGATTGCTAGTTGTGTAACCTTGAAGGCATCAGCTCTTTACACTTTGAAATCAGGACAAGCTCTTTTTAATCTTGATTGTTGAGGCCACAAAAAAAAAAACAACAACTTGCATTAATATTTTCAGTAATGTTTTCCCAAAATTTATTTTCATGTCAGTACACTCTCTTCACTCCCTCAATAATTCCACTGCCTATTCTCTGATACATAAAATAACTAGCTATTTCTTTAGCTTCCAGCTCTACCTTTGGGAAGTGTAGCAGATTTTCCTTTCATTAATTCACTTTGTATTATTTAATCTCAGCCATTTTTATTTTCAGTTACTTGTCTTATTAATATACTCATGTGACAGCTTTCCTAGTCATCACTGATCATTTTTATTTCAGAGTCTGACATTTTCTCTTTAATGTCTCTTAATTTATCATACACTAATGTTTTTTAAAAAAATCTTCAGTTTCCCAGTAACCTGTTTTGCTGTCTTTCATCTTTTCCTATTTAATGAAATTCAACTAATTGTATGGTTTAGCTGTTCACTCCTCAGTTATGAACTGTAGAGACTGTGAGGAGATGGACAGGTTTTATGTGATATATATTAGAGAAAAAGGTCTTTGGTTGTAAAAATAAACAGGAATTTAAAAATTCATCAGAATTAAAGGAATTGGGAGCCTAAATCCATATTCAAGGCAAAGAACCCAATTTATTTTGCCATACATAACACAGGTTTTTCTTTAAATTCTATCAGAGGACATGCAGAAATGTCTCACACTCAAGACCATACACACTTAAAGCTACATAATGGATTCATTTATATCTCACTCTCATGTAGAGACAATAATAATCTCTCCCAGGACTGCCTCGAGGCACAGCTGGCTGATGTTTGGAGGAATCACCACCAACTTTCAGATCATAAAAAGGAGGGCTCAGTTCTTATTAGTAACCATGTTCCCTAGTTGCCACCAAAATCTTAAAATGGGAACATTTATACTCCAGTTATTCTGCAAAGGATGCTCTGCTATCTTCCACCACTGCCTTCTGTGGTTTGTCTGCACACATGAGCAGACAAGATGTTTTGCTTCAGATATGAGAGATTCTTTGAGAAGCTGATCCTTTATTCCAACACTTATTCATTTAGAAACTAGATTTCAATATGAGGTTTTAGTTATGGGTCTCTTTTATGGCAGTTAAATCATGGTGAAATTGAAAAATCTCTTGGATATCCAATATTCTTATGAGAAGCATGGCTTTACACGTTTAATACTACATATTTAATTTTACTGAAAATAAATAATAATTTTTATTTATTGAAATAAATAAATAAATAAATAAATAAATGAAATAAATAAATAAATTTTCTTTACTGAAAATAAAGTCTGAAATTCATGTCATCTCACAACCTTACATATTCTTTCAATTAAAAAATATTCTCCTCCTATGTCTGCCCCTTTCCACACCGCCAGAACAGGGAAAATCAGTCTTCTGAGATTACCTTTTAGTCTTCTTTTCTAAGTGAATTGCAAAGGCTTAAAAATCACTGGAGAAAACATGAAGCCCTATATTATTTACATGAGTAAGAACTCTACAGATGGAGCATGACAAGGGTGATTCAGTGGTGTGGGTTAAGGAGAAATTTCTCCAAACCTTTTCACACAAGTAGGAATATCTCATCTAGTGTTCTTCTGAGACTTGGAAAGAAAAATATCCTTTATTTTTTTTTTCCCCTTTCTATATTGTATTTTGAGTAATTATGCATTCCAGGTATTTTCTTCTGGTCACCTCACTGTCTTCACTGGGCATTGCATCAGACCTCATCCTTGGGTTGGAAGTATAGATACACCTGGCTTTGCTAACTTGAGTGGAATTTTGCAGCTGAAGTGGTCTGATTGTGTTTTGATGAGATTGTAAGCCTCTGTACAAGAATGAACATAAATAAATGGATTGAAATTAAGGCTTAAAAAGTACTCATAGAGCAAATTCTTGTCAAGCACTGTCTGTGTAACAAAGGACTGTTTCTTGTCGATCTCAAAAATACATATATTTTCTAACATTTCAAAAGTGCTGTAGCCTTTTCCTTATTTTTAATAAAATCTAAATCCAGGGTTCAGTAGCCAAATGAATACTGAGATCAGTGAGTGCTTTGCAGTTTAATGAAAGAATGGGATAGGCCTGGAGTTCTGTGTTTATTTTTTAGAGTTCAGTTCCTAATAGTGCAATGCATCTTCAGTTCTACTCTAATGAGATGTAAGGGTGCATAATCAGCTTCTTGTTGATCTGAAAAGGGTAAAAAAGAAATGCAGAAACCTGGTGCTTTCTTTGAAACCACAGGAAATCAAGGGTCTTCAACCTTTTCATAAGATGTGTGTTAAGTGCCTCAGGCTGATGAGGAAACCTTGGGTCCCCTAAATGGAACATGCCTTTCACATAACCTCCAAAACCTCCATCAAAATGACTCTGGTTTATGGCACTAAAATCAATGCAAAGTAAAAATTAAACTAAACCAAAAAAAAAAATATATAATTGGTACCAAAATGGATAACCCAAATATTCTGACTCATTACCTCCTTCAATCCAAACTGGAATTATCCTACAGCTGATACTAAAATACTCAGCATTAATCTCTTGTCATGAATGCCACTGTTCCCTACAATTTGCTTCAGATTAGATTTTTTTGAGTATTATAATTGGCAATTTGGCAGAGCATAAAGTATGAGATAATGAATTGAAGGAACAGTCTGTGCTTGCAAATTCAAAGCATTTACATATGAACTATCTGCAATTTCTTCAGAAAACTCTGTATTCTGAGTACCAGGTACTGACCTCACTTGTGACTGCATTACCCCATCTGGATTCATGATGAGTAACATTTTCTGATGCTTTCCCCTCTCAGAATTATCTCATATTTTTAGCACATAACTCAAACACAGCCCTAAAGTTTTGCTCTGCAGTTTTCCAATGCTGATGAAGTTGAGAAAGTACAGACAAACTCTCCCCTTTACTGACTTACCTGATTTTGTACATTCAAAACTACTGAAGATATTTTCTAAAAAAATTCAGGACTGTGGTTTTGGCTGACTTCCCCTTGGAGCACACTTTACCTGGTTCACACTTCATTCATTCACTGCAAACTTCCCTCCTAGCCAGCTACTCGGGTTTTATGAGGATAAAGGGCAATATAAAAGCCTAAAGGACATCAAGTCAAATGAGAAAGAGAGCAGGGGAAGGGTCTGGAGCAAGAGTCTGATGAAGAGCAGCTCAGTTGTTTAGCCTGGAGGAAAGAAAAGTCAAGAGGGACCTCATCACTGTCTACAACTCCCTGAAAGGACAATGTGGCCAGGTGGGACTTCACCTCATTTCCCAGAGAAAGAGCCTCAAGTTGTTCCAGGAGAGGTTTAAATTGGACAAGAGGGAAACTTTCTGCACTGAAAGACTGGTCAAGCACTGGAACAGTCTGCCCAGGAGAGTGGTTGAGTCATCATCCATGGGGATATTTAAAAGCTGTGGAGATATGGCACTTTGAGATTTAGTGCTGGGTTTGTGGTTGGATGATGATCTTAAAGGTCTTTTTCAGCCCAATGATTCTGTGATTCTATAAATGTGTTCCTTATACTAAAGAGGAGAACTCTCCCTTCTCTTGACTGTGAAGGGAAATTTTGGCTGTACCTTGTAGTCTAGCTTCTAACTTTTTAAATGATATTATGTATTGTCTATATATACTTCATACCACAGCAGTCAAGCCTATTAGAAACATCAGCAGACTTCATATTTTAATTAATCAAATACCTCTGAATTGTTCCTCTTTCACTTTTTAAGTGGAGAAGCAGTCCTAGCTTCAAGTTTGTCTCCATAGCAGCAAAGGAAGGGATTTCTGAGATCCCTGTGCCCAGTGCTGTTAGTGCAGCCAGCAGCTCTGCCATGCAGTCTGTCATGTACCCTGCTCAACCTTCAGCAGAAGCATTTCCAGGCCCCTGGACTTCTATTAAAATTCAGATTATTATAACCCTTTTCTTAATTCCCAGACCAGGTATCAAAACTCTGCTTTAATAATTGTGGCTTCTCTTCAGTTTGCAAAATCTCTGTTAAAGTGTTTTTACTTTTCTACTCCAGATTCTTAGAAGAGGTGGAAAAATCAACCCTTACAGAGTGACTTTGCTCATAGACTTAAAAGGATTGTCAGTGTTAATAATAAGATTTAATTGCACTTGGAAATGGATTTCTTTTTTTTATAGGGCAGTTTTATAACCAAGGTAAAAAGTGGTTCTAACTCACCTCATCTTTATAGGCTGATGGTCTAATTTGGTAGGAAGCTAGGACACATTTTACCTGCTCTAAAAATCCACAGAAAATATCCAAAAGAATTCTTATTAGCTATGTATTTTTGTAAAAAATATATAGAAAATTAAAATTCACTTTCTGAAGAAAAAAACAACAACTATATTTCCTTCACAAAACCTGAATTTCATATAACTTAAATCTGAAATTGAGAATCAAGGATCAAGTTTGAAAGGTCAAAGCCACAACACTGCCTAAATATATTTTAGAATTTGGATTCAGGTGTTTCAAATACTTGGCCTGGTAATGCCATGATGGATGATAGCACTGCAGGATTTGTGTCATGTTCTTTATTATTCCTCCCCCCACAGAGACACGTGGTGCCATCTAAGCATTTATATATATCAAAACATTTGTTTTCAAACATGAACCAAAGCTGTCTATAACTTCAAAATTTAGTAATTTAGATTATTTGGAATATCCTTAAAAAGTGTTATATAAATGTACATAAAAACTCTCCTTGGTCATTTACAAAATTTTGTAACCATGAAGAAACCACTTTTGTTTGTTTTGTTCAGTCAATTACTGTTGTAATAACAGTGAATTATTTTAGTCCACTGCTGAAAAATGACCTTATAGATACTAAAATAAAGCACCAAACTCTACTGATAAGAAGTTTTCATACTACTGTAACTACAAACAATTAAACCAGTTTTCTTGCCTTCTCTCTGTAGAAAAACTGTACATGCATTAATTTAATTTTTAAGCTAAGTTTTCTAAATCCCCTGCTTGGATTAGTGAGGGATACAGCTAAGTTGATTAACTTGCTAAATTCATATAAGCTTAACTGTAGAAAAATGATGACAGGGAAATTATGACACAGTGTTTAGATATTTATTTGCAGAAGTGGATTCAATGATGGCACTGAGGTAAAAGAAGTGCAGTTCATACATTAACAGTAAAGGCAAGGACAAACATCAAATATTCAACATGCAGAGAAACAGAAAATGTTGAGTGCCTTTGATGGATGATGACTAAGAATGGGCACAGCAGTGGTGTACAAAACAATGAAGGACACAAAGATTCACAACTTCTATTCAACCCATTTTTTCAACCCAAGCTGAAGGACTCATGTCATATGATTAGAATTTTAAGGTAAGGAAAACATATCTTAAATAACCAATCTTCCAAAGGCTTTTATAGAGGTTAAATGAGCTCTGTATTGGGGATTAACACAGATCCTGAACTTCAGGGCAACCAGAAATGGCTTAGTGGATAATGAGACAACCTGGTTTTTGTATTTAACATTTTTTGTATTTAACAGTAGGGTAGGTCTGGGACTGCCCAACAAAAACAAACATTCACAGAAGGCTAAGAGCTAGCAGCAATTCACTAACTCTCTGGACAGAGTAAGATATTGGTAAACCTTTTTGCATCATGGTATTATCTAAGAGTGATACATTCTTCTATAGCTTGCTGCACATTAATTTCCCTGTGTAAACATGTCCTGGAATTCACAGGGAGAAAAAAGCTACCAAGACAACATAAATACCTTATAGTGTGGGATTTACATTTATCATCTGTTGGTGACTGTATCAGTTAGGAATATTTCTTGGCAGAGGATAAGCTGGGTGCAGTTTGGTGGTGTTTATGTTCCTCAAGCTGGCCTTGTCCAAGAAGCATAAACATTGACAGGCCACTGCTGTTTTGCTGATGATACTGGCACCTACACAACTGTTCTGTCTCCTCTAGTTCTTCTCAAGGCATGGCATTACTCTGGATTTGTTCCTCATGGATTTTCTGGAATTGTGAACGTGTGGCTTAGCTTGCATTCTGCTAGTGTTAAACCCCACTTTTTCCAGGATGCACTGTCAGTTCCTGTAAGACAGTCTGAGCCTGTTATACATAAATATGTTTCCATTCTAATTGAAAATCGGGCTCACATTTCTGATCAGGCAAAACGAGTGGAATCGAGGCAATTCCCCAATATTGCTTGCAAGTGTAAAGAACAGCAATGCATTTAAGCAATTTCAGTTCATTAAAAGTTTGTGGGTGGCCCCTTTCAAATGCATGTTAACTTTGCTTTCCAATTTACTAGAAAGAGGAAACTGATGCTGACAGGGAGGGAATGTTATGGGGGTGGAAAAGAGGCACTACCCAATCAGTGAGGCAGGAGGTGGGAGGAACAGCTGCTTCTTTAGCAATGACACATAAGCAATATTAGTCCCATTGGTTTACTTACATTGTAAACTTAAACAACAAACATCTGTTTTCCATGTTTTCTTCCTTAAGGCCCTGACATTTGCAGCAGAACCAAACCTTCTTGTATTTTTTCATGCTGAAATATTTTGAAGCAGTCGATGGTAGGAATGCTGTTTGTATCAAAAGGACACTCAAACCCCAAAACTACCACCATCACTACTAAACACTAAAAATCACACAGAAACTGCAGCCACACTCAAAACCAAGATCCAAAAGAAAAACATAGTTTTCTGTCAGTGGTTAACATAATTTTCTATATTATATGCTACACTACCACTATATGCTATAGTGGTAAAATATGAGGGGAAAGGTAGATTAAGATTTTGGGTTTTTTTCTTCCTTTTCTTTTGTATTCATGAATGTTTTCAAAAGAACACATACCTGTGATCTGTAAAACATACTTAACTTGTAGATAAACACTTTTTCTCATACAAAAATGACTGATGAATCACAGATTAATTCAGATCTCAACCATATTTTTAAACTCTCTTGTGTTTTCCTTTCTCTCTTTTGTGCATCTACAAAACCAATCCATTTTCAGGTCATGTATGTTTGGGGTATGAAGTACTGCTGTGCTAAAGGGTGATGGAATCTGCAAAAGTCCATGTGCTGTATGGGAGGTTGGAGTGAATTGTAGAAAAAAGGAAAAAAAATAAAAAATCCTACAGGGCAAAGACTTTTTTTTATGGTGAAATTCAATGCCCTGAAAAATGATGTTTGATTCTACAGATAAAGTGGCAGGTCCCCAGAAATACCTAAAAGGATACTGGTGGGAAGTGGGAAAGGTAAGCAGGTAGGAAAGTCTTGCAAATACAGTTATGTGTCTGTCTTTAAGAAAAATGTACTGAAAATCATGGATTCATCTGTGTTCAGTGGAATTCAGCCACAGTGTAGAAAATAATTTGGAAAATAAGTTTCTTCACTTGAAGGATGACTTCAAGTGAAGAAACTGTGTAAACAGAGATAACTATTTCAGAATGCTGTAAATAGCATTGTATTCAGTTATGTCAAGCTGTGGAATGTATTAAAGATGGAATTCAGATGTAAAATGCATTTTAATAATGAATGAAAAATTTTAAACTTATCATCATATGCATGGTACATATGTGATGAGCTGTAGATGTGAAATTTTATAAATTTCTAGCATGTGGGGATTCACAATTAGCTATATGACCTGACCTCCCCAACTCTGATAATGAATTTACAATACACTTAGAAGACATTTCATTATTTAATGTGTCAAATTAGCATATACTAATTGTCAAAGATGTATTAAAATATTTGGAAAATGACTGATTTCATATTTTCAGAAAATATTTGCAAATATATTATATTCCAAAAATGCTCAAATTGGAAAAAATACAAAAATATAGTTGAAATATCATTTGCATATATTCAAAAATAACAACTTCATGTTTGTTTTTTTAAAAAAATGTGCCTCAATTTAATTTAAAGGGAGTAAAAAATGGTTGGCATCTGGAAAAAAAAAAAAATCAGAAGGAAGTCTTTGCATGACATAATATTTGTTTTCCAAGGAGGCTGTGCTGTCTTGCATGCAAAAATGGGTAATTCCAGCTACTTTCATTCTACCTAGAAGTTGTTTTCACAGACCTAAAACAGATTTATTTTTTTTTTTGAAGGCTTTTCTCCCAACTATAGAATCAGTTAATGGAATGTGCATCCCATCCTTGCCAGTGCAGTCCAAACTGACATTTTAGCCTGACTGACTCATAAAGGTAGATATTAAGCTAAGGTTCTGAATTATGAATTGAAGCTGCAGAGAAAAGATCAGACATTGTGTTCTTCAGCTTACACTGCCAGGAAATAACAGAATGGAGGTGTGACAAAAATAAATTCCCATAACAAAATTTGTGAGTTCTTTTCTGTTTCTTGCCTGTCAGATTTGAAGTCTCAAGCATAGGGGCACTTATGAACTTGGATGAAGTTCTCCAGTCTTCCCAGTGATGAAATCTGGGATGGGAGGCTATATTTCAAATTGTAGCATCACTCTTGTGGTTTCATTTTAATTTGTATCTCATTTGAAGAGTGGCCATCAAAATTAAATGCATTAATCAGCTAAGCCCACAAGATGCCCCATCATTGATCCTAAGGAGTTGTCTTCATAGCATGAATGTCAAAATGAAATTAAATATCTTAGCAAAGCATCACTTTGTGAGTAATGATAACCCCAGAAGTGTTACAGAAACAGACCCATGCCTTGAAAAGACATCTATCTGCATGCATTCTGTGAATAAGGTGTGTAATTGCAGTTCCTGCAGTCATCCCCTTGCATCTAGCTGTGTTCAAATGCAAGTTTGTTAAGCAGCCATGGAAGCTTTTGGCTTTAAAATGGCCCAATGAGATAAATGTTGAAATGAAATCACCTGACTCCACTGGAAAAAAATCCAATTAACACAGTAGCTTGCAATCTGTCAGCATCCTCTGTTCTATATTGATTTTCCCCAGACATATTCTTCCATGCTAAATGCTTAAAATTGTGAAATTTTATGTGAACAACGAACTAATCTGCTCAAAATGTATATATAGTTTTGTTGATGACATTTAATTCAATAAAATTGGAAATTATTTGCAACATGCCTAATTTTTGTAATTCAGTCTGGATTTATTTTCTGCCCCATAGTATCTGTTTCTGTGCTTTCTTTGGGCCTTATTCAAAGATGTTGTTCTTAATTCTGCAATGTTTTCCTGGAGCTAGACATTTTGTCACAGCATATGCTAAGGATATAAATGGGAAATAAAAATTTCTGAATTGAGATATTTGTGTTTTGGGTTCTGTTACATCTAAACTGCTAATGATGGCCCAGAAACACCCTCAAGCAGCAGATCCCTGATCACTCACTCAGGTCCTTTGTTTTCTGTGGATCATCCAAGAGGTGGAATTGGAGAGCTCCCAAAAAAAAAAAAAAGCAGGATGAATCAAATCAGCACATCAAATTTAGCTTCCTCTACCTACACAGTCTTTTAAAAAAACAACCTCAGAGTGTTTAGTACCCTCAAATGCCCCCTCGTGCCAGTGCCTCACTCCTTTCTGTCCCCTCAGTTTTGTGCTGTATAATCAATCTCTCTGGAAGGCTGCCACGGAGCCATCACGTTATCACAGATGCTCCGAAATTGTACAACTGTGCGATAAAATAATAAAAATAATAAAAAAGAAAAGAAAAATAATAGTGCATCAGGGCAACAGAACACAGCCTGGGGACCAGGGGATGGTGAAATCCAAAGCCATTCTACCTGAATGTGGGCAAACTACCACAAAAGACAGATGGTGCAGATACTTGCCCATCCACTCAACTTGCTGTTGGATCTCTTTAGGTGTTTGAAATTGGTATTGTTGAGAATGTGAGAAAAAAAAATCAAGGTTGGTCTTCTGCTGATTTTTCATGGGAGGAAGTAGTTTAATTCAGAAATTTTGTTTTGTAGCTTAATTCAGAAATTTTGTTTTGCCCTCATTCCTAGTTAAGAACATTTTTTTTATTATTTTTTTTAAGTAAAATCCTATCCTAAGCTCTTAGGAAGAAAAAGAAGTGTTTGTTTTCTGTAATGAAAGGTGTGGTAGGAGCCACTTGTGTCATCTTTGTGCCAGGGCAGTCAAGTGGCACATAGTGTTGATTAAGATAGAGTGCAGCTTTTCCTTTTCAGGGCTTCAGAGCCGTATGTGATGTGTCATTTCTGGTGAAGTTAATTTAAGAAAAGTGTGTAATTGCAGATTTTAGGGAGAAAGAGAGTTTGGTGGTTTGTCTAGATTTTCTTTCTTCACTTCAACACAGGAATCAAATGGGTGAAGAGCAGAGGATTGGCTGTAAAATCTAACATCTCTTGGCATATAGTGGAGAAGTTTTCTTTCCAGTAACTTGAATGCATGGACAAGAGTGATTGTAGACTCTTGCTTGGATCACTGAGGCTCAACATTGGTGTTTTGGTTTGAAAAGACAGGTGTTTGCTAAGGAAGGCAGAAACTTCCCTTGACATGGAAAAATATAAACTACTCTCTTCCTTCTGAATTATTATAATCTTGAAATCCAGGGTCTCTCAGGCAAAGATATGGGAACAGGAATAACAGTTCTTCACTAGGAGAATTAAAATCAAAATGCAGTAGTACAAAAAAAGAAAACCAACAAAAAACCAACCCACTGACAGAGTCAGAACACAGCCTGGCACCCTGTTGGGCAGGGTGTTGGTAGCAGTCCAGTTAAATGTGGCTGCAATCCTCCTGGAGTGACAGATGTGGTTCTGTTGAAGCAAAGATCCTGTAGAAGGATGAGTTTTCCTCTGAAGTTCTGTGGTGTAGATGGGTCTGGTCTCTCTCTTCTGGGAATTCAGTGGACAAAGGCTGCTGTGGTGTTCCAAATCTCCAAAGATTCACAGGTTGAGGTGTTTGGCTCCTCCCCTGGGTGGAGCATCTCCTGATGGGATGATGTAATTTTATCAGTCCTGCAGTGAGACTCAGTGGCCCATTAACAGAAGAGATCCCCCAGTTATGAGGGATGGGTCATGGAAGAGATAAAGAACACTGCCCCAGCTGGTTTCAACACAGTAATAGAATACATACTTCTGGTTACATCTTCCATTGCAGCCCAAGACAGTTGGACATATTGGAACCTCACTGTCTTCATTTCTGTGCCCAACTTGAATCATCACTTCCATCTATTCTAACTCCTGTGAATGGTGAATCTTCCCATCCAATTCAAAATGTGTGGAAGGGACTTCATCATTTTGCATAGCAGCTCTGCTCTGGCTCTTAAAATACAAAAGTTATTAATACAGGGCACATGTAAGTGCATATCTAAAGACTGGGAGAAGAGAATGAGAAAGATGAAAATAGCATCAGCAGGGGTTTGGGCTACTGTGTGTGAATAATATTTAAAGAGCAAGGCTGAGAAAGAGTAAGATTTGGGGAAGTCAGTGGTATATCTGTAAAACTCAGTTTCCTTGGATGTTAGCCTGTCCATGGCCTTCATGTTTTTTAAGAACTTTCCAGTTTTCAAGTTCTACAGTAGAAAAAGAAAACAAGTGAACCATAAATAACTAAATATATGAGCTCTCCAGAAGACCACATATGACATTTTACTGTGGCAACTAATGCAATCCTACCTTTTTCCTGTTAAAACTTAAATAAAACCGATTTCCTTACAAAATAAACTCACACACAGTAAACTGTAATCCTTACTCTAAATCAAGTAATTACAGAAAAACAGTTGCAGAAGGGGCACTGACAGTCATGTGCTTCACCCTTTTGTTCTGAGGAATGAGCTGTCCTGCTGCTCCTCAAGCTCTATTTGTACAGTTGCAATTTAAATGTACTTAAAATCTTGCTATTTTTCCTACTGAGGATTTTCTGCAGGGCCTCATGGCTGAGCCACAGAATCATTGCTTTATCCTAGGATAATGCATGCATTTCCAAGCAGACAACTTAACCACCTTCATTATATAATGCCAAACAATCAGACAATGGAAGCTAAGCCTGTTGTCAAATTGCATTTACAACTGACATTCTGTGAGACATTGGAAGTTACTACATATATCTTCAGTGCATGTGGGAGTCATGACATTAAAAATGACATAAAACTTATTATGCAGACAGAAAATAAACATTTTTCTTCCCTTAAAGAATTTGAGATTGATGGATAATTACTTTGCTTGCCAAGGAGAGACTTCCATAATCAGTATAAATCATAAGGTCATTAAATCGGTAGGGCAATGAGGAATAAATCAATGCCCTGAAGATGACTTGTAATTGCTTGTTGCAGGATACATGGCTGAGTGATATTTTGTAAAGACCATACTGTGCATCTATTTAATTGTGTTGGATGTGTTTGCAAGTCTATAACAGAGCTAGCTGAGTAAGTCAAAGACCACCCACATATGAACCAAATGACTTACGTGTCTGTGGGGCACTCAGGAAAATCTGTACTTACTGCTCCAGCTCACCTTTAGCAGGAAACTCCTGGGCTGAATTACAAAAGGATAGGAAGAGAAACAAAAGTTTGATGCAATTCTTTTTTGTGTAATACTAAATCCAACGATATGGAGACAAAAATGAAAGGCAGTCATAGCGACAGCGACACTATTTTGGAACGTTCTGCATGTACATGCTCCATAATTGGATTTAAATGACCAGAAAGTGACAGTTCTCCCACAAGCAGCCAGGTCTTTTTTATGCCATAGCTAATAAATAGTTTGGAATCAAAATTGCAAGGAATTTGTAGTTCGTGACCTTTTAATACTGTGGGTTTATAAATAATATATTCATCAAAATCAACTTAATTAACATGTGCATCTGCAAAAAGGCAGTAAATAACTATTCTAAAATTGAAGTAAATTGTGGTACAGGATTATCAGATGGCTTCAAATTCTAGAGAATTGCCTTGAGTCTGTTCCACAACCTGGGCAAAATAAACATGCATTTTAAATACATGCAATACATTTTAATAGCATGCAATAAAATACATTTATTCTATTGTTTTCCCTATTCTGGACTTTGTTGTTTCCAGTTAATATTTATATCAGTCAGGATTAACTCCACTCAAAATAATAGGATCATTCCAGATTTATATCAGTGTGGTTTTGTTTATCATGACAGTTATCAGTGAAGTAAAATGTTCTATTAAATGTTGTTGCTCAATCAACATGCCTAGTTTCAAGAAAATGTATTTGTTTAGTATGGGTGACAATGATAAAGTACTTATATGACATTAGGGCTTAATCAGTGTATAATTCCTATTGTTTTCTGAGCTGTACAAATATGGAGGTCATGTATTTTACCTCCAGATCTCTTAAGATTACGAATGAAAGTAAAAGGCTTGGCATAGTGCAAACAAATGAGATTTAAAAAAAAAACCAAAAAACTGCAATTAATATACTTTTTGTTCATTGTGTGTTGTAGCTGAGGTTTTGGATTTTGTCTGTTTGGGGTTTTTTTTTGCCTGGGAGGTGACATGTGAGAAAGTGGAGACAGTAGGTATGGCCAGATCAGCTGAAAATCCTGGAAAGGCATAAGAAGTGAGAACCACATATTAACCAGCAAGTAACTGAGAAGAGTAAAACAAGTCTGAAATGATTATTTACTCTGAATCCTACCATTTTATTGTTTGTTAACTGCCAATAAGGAGGCACAAAAGTGTTAGAGACTTTTCAGAGCACATATTGAAGCAGTTCACTATCTGCATGTTTCCATGGCTACTATCCAAGCATGGATTTCAAAGAGCAATGAATATGATAGCATTGAATATTCCAAACACTCTTCATTAAAAATTTGTATATTACCCCAGTCTTTACAGGGAGCCAATGCAAAAACTGCATCAGAACTCCAAGGCATACAGGCCATTGAAAATTGAGGTTCATCATTCTGAAGGAGGCTGATCCTTCTAAAGATAAATTAGATGAGTAAAGCAGACATTTTATATTACACATTTGTCTAATGGTTTGATCCATTTAAAAATTTAATTTATGATTATATTTAATGTTAAGGCTTTTATGCCAAACAAGTAAGAAAATAGCAAAATTGTTCCCAGTCTGTTAAATTGAGGATAAATCTATTTATCTGCTTTCAAATGGAGTACTCAACTATCTTGAGAACTTCATGGCTAACTCTATTTCCCTGAATTATGTTCACTTAGCCTTTGTAAAAAAAAAATAAAAATCCAAATGTTTTGAGTCATGTGATAACATAAGCAATTAGAAAATACACTGCAGTTTCAAACATGATCAGTTTTAGTATGGATACTTCGCTCCAGAAGTCACAGACTTCAAGTCAAATTAATTAACGAACATAACGGAATGGTATTATCTTTATTGCTTGATTACGTTCTACTTTCAACTTCATCCTGTCTAAAACCTTTTCTTGAATATTTTTTTTTTTTTTCCTGGCATATTTAATCAATTGTCCTTTTCTGTTGTCCATGAGCAAGAATGAGAGAAGGAGTCCATGATTTTCCAAAAAGATGGAATTGATATATTTCTGCAGTGGTTTCTTAGAGGAGATGTTGGGCCAGATTTTCAGGTGCAACCCTTCAGTGCTGTTCCATCAAACCTGGTTCTTTTAACACAAGCAAACAAAATATGCAGCCAGGAAGGTGGTACTGAGGCAGGTGGAACAGAAATGGTCTACTGAGTCATATGAACTTTGAACTTTCTTGAATGCTTAAAAATAAACATATGGGAAAGAAAAAAGGGATTTAAAGGTAGCAAGGCTTCAGCTGGCTAAACTAGAGCCATAGTATGTCCTGTGCTGTTCTGTTGCCACATCTCAATGAAGAGAAGGGATAAAGAAGTCTTGGAAGACTTTTCCAAATAATGATCTTGAGTAACTTTCTTGGACTTGAGCCCTGTCAAATATGTTTATATTGTCACAGACAGAGAAATTATAAAAGAAAGGCCTCATAAAATCAGGCCTGCTCTGCTGAATTAAGAGCTGGCCTGTCACCTCTTCTGACTGCAGCTAAGTACTTTGCAAGTTCCTGTGTGAAAACAATCTTGGTATGAGAGGGTTGTAAACAAACTGTACTTGGGTGAAAGAAAACCTAGCACCTGTATAAACAATAAGATCTGTCTCATGAGAACCAGCAGAAAAAATATGTGTACTGACTAAAAATACGTACCAGCCAATGAATTAAGTATGACTGTATTGTCAACCAATAAGATCTGACACAGTGCCTTCTGATAATTCCATAAAATATGACCTATCCAACAAAGATTCGGCTTTTTCTGCACAGAAAAATGGAGTCTCGGTTGATTTATTCCAATATGTATCATACCTGTACTGAGGAGAATATTCTCTTTTCAGCACCAGCAGTGGACATTTTCATTTCCACCTGCACTGTCTGAATACATCAGAGGAAGACCAGAGGGCAGTGAGGTGCCACATGTTGGAAGTTGTACCTGATCTCGATGGTTGTGTGCTCCATGCTCCACAGGCTGGATAAAGAGCACCTGCTCCTCCTGTCAGGCATCTGAACCTGGCTGCTCGTGTTAAGGGCACAGAAGATTAGGTAACACTTTTGAGCCCCTATGACTAAATGCCTTTGATAACAAATCAGATATTTAGACAGGAAAGTAGAGTGGAATTTCTGTTTTCTACAGTTCTGCGATAGCCCTATGCCGTTCTTTTTTCACTTTCCACTTCAGCAATGACCTGGTAAAGGAACTGCAAACACGGCAGATGCAGTGTTACCTGGAGAAAGAGATAGAAAGAGGAAAGCCAAAGCCATTTCTTATTTTATTTTGGGAATTAAAGTTGAGGATATGAGGTGTTTTCCCTTGGCCAGGGAGGCGGGGGGAAAGGAGGGGTAATGCCAGCTGCTCTGTTACTCATGAAAGCAAGATCTCACTAATTCGATGTTCTTCTCCACCTACATACAGAGAATAATCATCTCCTAAAAATATTTATATATCCATACTGATTTCAAATAGAGCACATGCTTCCAAAAATGTAATAAAGAGATGTATGTTCCAATAATGAAGGTTATAAAATATTTAAATACTTCCTCCGCTTCTTTCAAGAGGAAATGCCAAACAGCTAAGAGGAAGGAGATTCCAGCTTCTCTTGTTTTTAGTGTGAGGTTCTCATTCCCCTTTGATTTATCACTCTCTTCTCCCAGAATAAAAACCTATTACTATTTTGTGATGCATATCCTGATCCAAACTTCATACATATGCATTGCCATATGTTTCACACTTCATATGCTTTCCTTAGTTTCATTTCAGGTTCAACATCAACACTCTTTACCCATCATGCTTATATACACATACTTTGTTCATTTCACACATCTTCCTATGTTTGCAGAGTGGAATAGAGGAAGAAGTTGAATTCACTATATATATTCTGGGGAAGAAGAGACTCCAGCTCATATATGGGCCCTTCTATGTCATTCTTACACACCACTTACTTGAAAAGTATAGCATAAGGCATTCACTGACTGTATAAATCCAATCTAAACTCTATTGCTTGTGGAGGAGTAGAATTTCAGTGAAATTAAGAAAACAATATATTTAATTTAAATTTTAAATTTGATGTAATTAATTTTTTTTTTAATTTTTTTTTTTTTTGGTAAAGCCTCAAGATAAGAAATGGCAAGCAGCTTTGGGTATTTCTAGGCAGCATCACATAACAATTTTAGACACCCTGTCATCTAGTGGAATTCCTAGTGTGGTTGAATGTTATGTTATCCTGGGGACAGGTAAGGATCCCTGAGTAGGGATTTTCAGGAATCCCTTCCTGCTACAACCTGGAGTGAAGATGCTGCATGCAGGCTGCAGGGAGAGCCCTGCTTTAGCTCAAAACAAGGGACTTGGACATCTGTTGTAGACTCCAAATAGTGTGTCATGACTTCCCAGACAATGTAATCCCAGCAAGATAAAAGGAATCCTGTTTCCTGGTGAGTGAGTGGCAAAGAAGATAGTACAGAAAGGAAATGCTTCAGGTGGGAGTGTGTGGGAAAGGCATGCTGTAATTTACTTGCCATGTGGGCAAGGAGGAAATTTTTGTTGGTTTGTTTTTCTTTTTTTTTTTGGTTTTTTTTCCCCTCCAGTTGGAATGAGATAATATAGCAGCCTTTTTCCTGAACTCTGCTTTCTTTGAATGCCTTAACTGTGTCATTACAGCAGGTTAATGTACTTGAAACAGGTGTTGCAAATAGCAGTTCTTACAATGTTTAAATTTTAGAGTCTGCTCTTAGAACGCATAAGAGAACCAACAACTGGAGTTTCAGCAATTCCAGATTTATAATAATATTAGGAATTCCACCAATATCTTTAGGATCTTACCTGGGAATAATATATACATTTATGGACAATGATCCTTTTGATTTATTTTCTTCTTATCAATTTAGTTATGGCTGTAGATGTATTTATGTTGTGGATGGAATGTGTGGCCGGCAGGACTACAAAAGTGATTTTTCCCCTGTACTTGGCACTGGTGAGGCTCACCCTGAGTCTTGAGGAGATCTGGAAGCTCTCTCCTCTCAGGAGAGAAGGGCAACAGAACTGGGAAAGGGGTAAAGACCTATGAGGAGGAGCTGAGGGAGCTGGGGTTGTTTAATTTGGAGAAGAGGAGGCTCAGGGTTGACTTTAAAATTCTCTACTGTGACCTGAGAGGAGGCTGCAGCGTGATGGGGTTTGACCTCCCAGAGGACACCAGGGGAGGTTCAGGCCTGACATTACAAGGAATTTCCTCATAGGAAGGGTTGTTAAACATTGGAATGGGCTGCCCAGGAAGGCAGTGGAGCATCATCCCTGGAGGTGCTCAGGAGAAGACTGGATGTGGCATTTAATGCCATGATCTAGTTGGCATTATCACCTAGGTCAGTCAAAAGTTGGACTTGATGATCTCAGAGGTCTTTTCCACCCTAATTGATTCTATGATTTGGTGATTCTGTTTTACATGGGCAAACTGACTTTTGGACCTATTTATATATTGAAAAACAAATTTTTTTAGATCCATTTAGTTATTAATCTAATGATTTTAGATGACTCATAATGAAGTCAATGTTCTTCAATATGGGGTAGCTAAACAAGAATTTACTTGGGTACTAATTCTGTACCTGAGAAAAAGCAGACCTGTTAGTTTGAGGGGCATTTAACACAATTTAAATATTTACTTTACTGGCCCTATTCAAATATACTTCATTTTTGACTCTGTTTTGCAGTACAATTTCAGCAAGTGTGAAAAGGAGATAAACTATAAAACATGAATTAATTCAGTGAGTTGAGTGCTTACCTGGAAAGTGGCATACCTGAGTTCATCTCCCTTCTCCAAATCACAAGCAGAATTTGGGGAAGGAAATAAGGATAAAGTGCTGTATTGGCTATGGGTACATTTGTCTCAGAAGGATTCTGTTCCTACCTCACTCTCTTGAGCACTCAGGGCAACAAATCTCAGGATAAAGGTGTGAAGCATTGCTTTAGAATGCTGCAACACCAGCCTTTGTCAGGGGGTGCACCTCACTTGATCTTTACCCTTTCAGAACCCCAAATATCAGAGGAAACAACCATTCATTTGATATTTATACAGATAAGAATACAGCTTTATTCTCATTTGACATTTAAATACAGTTTCATTATGGTTTTTCAGATAAATGTCAAACGAAAGGTTTCCAAATCTGACATTTTTTAATAGTATGCCTAAAAATGTTGCAATCAAATGAAGGACTGTGATTCATGTGGCACTTAGCATGGTCTGCCTGTCTTCTACACACAAATTGAAGGCTAATTCAAGCCAAACAGAGATCAGCATGGTAGCCTTTAACCAAAAAGGAGAACAAGAGAGTTCTCTGTGGAATTAATCATGCTGAAGCAAATATCCCCCTAATTTCCAGATAATAAAAAGTCTAAGTCTTGCTATCAAAGAGGCAAATAGCTGTTCTAACTCTGTCAGTCTCCAGGATTCTCTAACTGGGTTCTTCTAGTCATGTCACACATGGGTGCTTGAATGTTTAATTAAGGATCTTCTTGTTTGTAGATGCTTGACATTACACAGGCTTTTGATTGAGCAGAGTGACACCACAACATACCAAAATCATAATACACAAGCAAATTATTCTTCACAGAACACATTTGCAGCAGACAGTTGAACCACAAGTGGTTTTTGACATGTATATACCTTCTCATGTGTGTGCTGACTCTCACTCTTGATTAACTCACACAGAAACGTTCACACAACGTCTCACATATATGAGAAAAAAAAAGGGTAACAGCAAATCAAAACCATAGTGACTCTTTATATAACCAAATAAACAACCATCTTTCAGAGATTCTTAACCATTTGCCTAATAGATTAAATTCAGTTTTCTCTTCCAAAAAAGTTCACTTGACATCAAATACAGAGTTGTTCTTGAGTTGCACAAGCAAAGCAAGATGATATGTCATTGAGATTACTTCAGAAGAAGAGACTGTCAAAGACATATTTGATTTCTGACAGCATTTCTTCAATATTTTTGAAATCTACTGTTGGCAGTAGATTGTCCTTACAAGACCTTGAAAGGATGTCAGTAAATACTGACAAGTTTGTGGATTTATCAATAAGTTACTTTGCGATGTATTTTACAGTGATGCAAGCCCTTTGAAAAAGATTCAGTGAGATTTTATTGCTTTATATTCCTGTGCTCTGTTACAGGAGAAAGGGATCTAACCCTGCATTTCTTCAGATAGATACATTTTTTTCTGCTGCACTCAAATTTACTGCCTAATTATTAATAGAACTAAAGATGTTCTATTTTTTAGACTTAGTTACTTGTGCTGTTACTAAAAGTTACTGGCCAGCAAGATGCTACCACTGACTTTTGACTTATATAGATCTATAATAAGGGATCATTAATAAAAAGATACACTAAACTTATATGAACATTTTATATTATATAGTATGTATTTCATATTACATATTACATATTACAATTACATATCATATATCATATATCATATATCATATATCATATATCATATATCATATATTATAAATTATATGTGATATATGATATATGAGATATGAGATATGAGATATGATATAGTATATATGAGATATGATATAGTATATATGAGATATGATATAGTATATAGTATATAGTATATAGTATATATGATATATGATATATGATATATGATATATGATATATGATATATTAGAGATTAGAGATTAGAGATTAGAGATTAGATATTAGATTATATATATTATATATTAGATATTAGATAATAGATAGTATATATTATATGTTATATGTTATGTATTATATATGTTATATGTTATGTATTATATATTATATATCATAAATAATATATAATATATATATCAGATATCATATATTGTATATTATATATTATATATTATGTTATATGTTATGTATTATATATTATATATGATATATTATATATAATATGTAGTATATTATATATCATATATAATATATTAGATATTAGATATTAGATATTAGATATTAGATAATAGATAATAGATATTAGATAATAGATATTAGATAATATATAATAGATAATAGATATTAGATAATAGATATTAGATATATATTCTATATTAGATAATAGAGACTAGATACTAGATATATTATATTATATTTACATTCTATGTATAGTCTGCAGTGAGTTAGGCTCAAGAAAATCAGAGGGCTCTAGTATATTTCAGCTTTATAAAGAAGGGTTTAATAAGCACCTTTACACTTTTAGTTGAACTACAAAGATTTGAGGCACAGGACCTTGGCATGAACTGCAAGTTTCCCAAGGAAAGAGGTGCAGAAGCAAGCTGCCCCTTGTTCTCTTCTTTTGGCTCTGTTCTTTTGACAGTCTTAGGGAGGGACTGGAACAATTTGTTTCTAGTTTAGAGGCTTATCAGTAAATGTCATTAACAAAACAATCCCTTGGAGCAAGGAGTTTCAGAGAGAACAAAGGAATGAAGCATCAGGAATGCTGCTGGAACAGACTGTGAATGCATACTCTGAATAGGAGACAGAGAAAGGGACTTGTAAATATGCAGATGCAGATATATTTCTCTTTTTTTTTGCCAATTACCTTCAGCTCAAGCAGCTATGAAGCTGTATGGAATACCCTCAAATAAAATTTGCCATGGAGAGTGGTTTGACATGTACAATTACAATAGGGAGTAATTCAGCTGTGCCTCTTTGTTCCTCCTCTTTTCTTACCAGTAACAATGTAGTTTGTAATAATAGAAAGACATTTTACTCATTTGTGACAAAGGAACTTATTTTGTGGAATTTAATTTATAATTTCAGTTATGAGATTCAATTAATATTGTGAGCTCTAGATGTGTATTTTCAATAGCAATGTGTGTTCCTTGTGAAATATTGTACTGAACCTCTGCTGATTATTGAAATCAAGCATAAAGAGTTATCACAGTTTTTCATGGGGCATTTGTTCTGGGAGCAGAGAAAAAGGGGTGTGGAGTTTCTAGCACTGTTTAACTCCACTCCATCCATGTCATCACTGGGACATGGTTTAGGCAGGAAAGGGCCAGCACCAGAAATGGGAGAATTTCTGGTCAAAAAGTCAAACCCAGCCAGGCCAACCCCAAAATGGGCTGGTTTATCCTGGTTCATTGCTGTTTTCCAGATTTGGGGGAAGAAGCATCAGACTAAGAGGGTTCTCCTCACCCTACTGCCTTTAGTCTGGAGATCATGGCTATTTCTGGCAATAACAAATAAATATTCATTATTTGTTCCCCCATGGTTAATGAGACCCCACAGCCCTCTCTCTTTTGTGTGCTTTTTGCTGTGTTTTTTTGTGTGCTGTGTTTTTTGTGATTGTGGTGAATTGTTACTCCAATTTATAATCTCTCCTCACTCTTCATTCATTATCAGAAGGGGAGGGGGTGAAGGGAACATCTTGAGCAGGGTGTAGTTTTCCAGCTGGGTTTTTTATTCCATTTCCAGAGCATTTTATTCAACACCCATACCATCCTTACCATTTGAAGCTGGTCTTTAGGGTCATATACCCACCCTTATTCCCCAGAAGAGAAAACTGAAATCAGAATTAGACTGTTTGTTTGTGAAATAAGAATATACTTTAAAAAAACCAATCCTTATTCTTTAAATCACGACTTTGAGGACGACTCCCATAGCATTTTAAGATAGGCAAAATTCCTATACTGGCATTTGTATTTTGCTCATGGAAAGGAGTTTCACCCATCAAGAATTTTTAATCCTTTTGGGTGATCTTTGCAGCATTGGAGATGTGAGCAAGCATAATGTTTAAAGGCAGAAAGAAAATCTGTATAGTGAGGACCCTCCAGCATTTTGATGTGTGTGCAGATGAATAATGGCAAGGTAGACAGGAGAACAAGAAAAATGGTAGAATATGGAATTATGAAGCTGAGTAACTCCATATTTTCCAGCTGGTTCCTCTTGGATTTTTTTTTCTTGAAGCTGTGATGATGATAAGGGAGGCAAACAAATCTTAAACCCATTTTTTTCTTATTATCTACCCCAAAATATATGAAAATGTGTCTTACCATTAAAGACTAATGACCAGGACAGAAGTCTGTCACCATTCCTGTACAAAATATTCCTAGTGTGGCCTCAGTATGGCACCACAAAAAAATAACCCAAAACCAGGTATGCCAAAAAATATTTTTTTTCCTTATTTTTAGGTGTAGAGTTCTAACCTAGATAGAAAGGTTTGTCTGAGATTTGTCAACCATGAGAAGTGTATGAAAAAGACACAACTTGAAATTAAGTCTTGATCAGGGCTAGTTATTAGACTTTTTTAATTCCCAGAGCATCCATAGGACAACCCTGAGGACACAATAATAAAATTGAAACCTCACTAAAATTACTGGGCCTGGTTTTCTTTACAAACAGGACTTGTAGATGTATTAGATGAAATATGCATTACTGAGCAAGATATTTAATTCTTTTCCCTTAAATGTGTGGAATTTTTATTCCTCTTTAGTTATTTTGTTTCATTTAGTAGTCATAAAAAAAAATATATTATCCAAATATCCCTTATATGTTATAAAGTATTTTCTTGAATTTTATTCATTATCTATCCCCATGCAAAGAATCATCTTAACATGGATTTGAACAAATTAGTTCAAAAACGTGTACTTTGAATGAGTTTGTAAGAGAATGTACAAAATCCTCTCCAAAACAGCCCTTTCAAAAATCAGATGGACCAGAAAGAAAGGAATGGCCATTGCCACACTTGGAATTTTATTGCATGTCTGGACCAGGTTTGCCTTCTCACCATGAAAATGAAATTCACATCTGCTTAAGTTTTTTTTTAGCAGTTTATACTCCCCACTACTGAAATTAGAAACAGGTGCCAGTTAAATGAGAGGCAACATAAAAAAAACCACCCTACACAATATGTTTTCCATATGATGAGTGAAGTGTAAAAAAGAGAAGAAAAAGGTTATTTCAAGTCATACAATCTCAATTGAAATACAATTTCAGAGAGTGAAAAAATCTAAGTTTAACAAAATAAAAAATCATTCATATAAGACAGTACCTTTAACATGTTTCAGTACCTTTAATGTGTTTGCATCTTGCACATGAAGACCTGAAAGGACCAGCTAATTCCTTTCTCCTAAAAAGCTCCAAAATATCAGGCTGGGTAGGAGACAATCTATATAACATGTCATTCATTTTAAGGCTGTGCTGGAATAATAAAACCTTAATTTTTTTTACACTAGGAAAGAGCCAGTTTTACAGCCATAACGAGAGGGGAAATGGTGCTGTCAAAGCAGAATTAACAAATAGAGCATTTGATATTTCTTTGCTTTCCAATGAATTCTTGAAAGTCACAGCCTGGCTTCAAATGTCTTCAAAACTACAGGAATAATTTTGTGGGACCCCAACATATGAACTTCAGGTTTTACATACTTTCAAAGATTTTAATATATATAAAAATATATATATTTAATATCTATCTATCTATCTATCTATCTATCTATCTATCTATCTATCTATCTATCTATCTATCTATCTATCTATCCATCATCTATCTATCTAATCTCTTTATCTCTATATCCCCTTTTATTTTTTTCAAGGTCTTCTATTCAAGTGATTGAAGCCAACACTAAATTTAGGAATATCAGAGAGGTCATAACATAGAACTAACTAAATGCAGAGAGATTTTAAAATATCTGAGTATTATAAGGTGATAAACTGCTGTAACTTTTTAAGTGTAAAGATGTAAATCTTTAGAAAATATAAAAATTAAAGTTGGAATTCTCTTTGATCCCATAGAAATCAGAATCACATAATTTGTTAAGGCTTCCAAACTCTAAAAGTAACCTTATATTACAAGAAAAAATTATGAATTTACTACATGCACATTTAATGGAAATAGACAGACTCCTAATTGCCCATTGCAAATGAACACTGGAAATTGAGTTTATTTTGTCATATTACAATCTAAATACTGTACTTTTGTATTGCTTTTTATATAATTTATTAAAAATTAAAATTAAAAAGTATTGAAGAAGACTATATTTATTTTTTCATACTATTTTAAATAGTATTTTACAATTATATTTCTGGTTTGTGTCCAAGAATGTTAGACAGCATAATGTTTTAAATAACTACTGAAGCAATTAAAATTGTTTTATCAAAGAAACTCCTAGCTCCATTAAATTAACCCAAACTTGAAAGAAAATTTTATTCTCTATAAGTGAACAGTTTTAAGTGCTCAGGAAGCTTCTAGTGATAAAAAGCTTTTATATGATATCAATGTATTTGCAACTAAACATTTCTGACTTTGATTTTTAGCCCAGGTAAATTTTGTTTTCATTATAAAAGTTGAAAAGATGAATTTCATCTTTTGTGAAATTCATTTTTTGAATTGAAATGAAATTTTGTGAAAGAACACATTTTGCTTCAGAAATTTTCTAATATTCCTTTATACTGTTTATACCAGAAATAGAGAATTCCTACTATATTTTTCCTGTTCTACAATTCAAATATTCTTGTAGAACACAGTTAGGATGTCTCATATTGGGTAAATCAAATTACTTTTCTTCACTTGAACTTGGAAAACCATTTTGTATTTATGGTCTTTTATTGGACTCTCATCTTTTTTCACAAACATGGTCCAAACCCTGCATATTCAGGTGTAAAGTACTACAATTTTCACATGTCAGAGAGTGGATTTTAACTCATTTATTTAGCAATATTACAATAGCAGGTGTTTGGGACATGCTCCTGGCAGTCTTGGATTTTTATCCTTGCTTTCATTTTCTCAAAAGGAATCCACAAACAGCAAGACACAGCACAAAGTTTATTTCCTTCCACATTTGCTGAGACACAATGAGCATCTTGTGATCTTTGATCCTTAGGAGTTTAAGGACTTCCTGCAGTTGGTATCAGCAAAAAAGCAAAGAGTTTGCACATGGGCATCTAAATTCTCATTTATGTCCCAGACAGGTAATGCCTTTACCAAATTTGCCCTAAATACCTAGATAATGTGTGTAAAGTTTGAATTTAACAGGGCAGAGAAAAATAATAGAAATTTATTCCAGGGTCAGGAAGCATCAGGGACAGGGCAGACTGTACCAAGATCTTTCCTGACAAATCAAAAAAACTGTTGTATTCAAGCCAAAACATATGGTGCAAGAAAGAGGAGGTGCTTCTTGCAAGTATAAAGAGGCACTGTTGTTGAATTTAAGGAGCAGCAGTAGATGGGATAATAATTAAAATGACTTTTCCTCTCATAATTTAACAAATAATTGTGATAATTCCTTCTCAGAGCAAGAGGGTTTATTGGCAGAACACAGTGCTCAGTATTTCTTAAGAATAATTCCTTTTTTTTCCTATTCTGAACACGTGCTTGATGTTGCTATTTTGGCATAAAGGAAGGTATAGCTCATGTTCCAGTCTGTGATTTTTGGTTAACAGAGTTGTGAATCTTGTGACAAGCAGCAGCAGCAGTCTTCAAACTGCCCAAATGAGAGTTTCCATCACTTATTCAACATTCTTAATTATCTTCACTAGGTTCTGCAAACAGTACCACAGCATATGACTGAATGTGAAGATAAGAGTTTTATTTAAAGTGGTTTATTTAAAGGAATTTGGCTGCAAAACAGGGATACTATTCTCCCAAATCTGCTTTCTATTACATTTTATTGTGCTTTGCCTTTCAGCATATGGATTTTGCTGACATCTTAAGGAACACAGAATTATGTTTTTTAGGCATATGACGAGGTAGCTTCATTGATGATGGGATATTTTGAAATTTAGGCGGTCTCAAAGACTTTCACAAAACCCAATGCATGTTATTTTTCTGGAATGTATAAAATTAAAACCACTTTGACCTGAAATGTGATCTCCACATTCACTTTGTAAATAGAAATTTAACAGCAGTTTTTATATTTTCAAATTAATAAATTTTTCAAATAATTGAAACAAGAAAAAATTCAAATTAAATAAAAATAGTTTTAAAAATAATTTTAATATTATTTAACATTTCAGCATATTAAAATAAAAAAGATAGGTGCATTTTTGACTTCTTTAACTGCATATTGCTGTGATGCCATTTGTGAAAGAATGTAAACTTTTGAGAAGACATCTGCAAACCCCAAACCTCATAAAATTGCTGCACATTTCATTTGCTGATGCAGAATCATGGAAGAGAAACACAGCAGAAGGAAAAAAATAAAAATCACATCCCTCCTATAAAGAACCAAATGCATTTTTAAGTCATTGTGGGAAAATTTGCAATTTACTGCCACTCTCACTCAATATAGGATTGACCTTTTGTTAAAGTTTTGCATTAATCTTGATCATCACATTCAATCTGTTGCTCGTGCTCTCTTCTGTTACTCTGTATTACTTTGTTGGTTTTTTTTTCCAGAAGAAATTTAGCAGTAAATGGAATGTTTTCAGTCCCTCAAATGTAAAAAATAAAATACATAAATATATGTAAAATATAAAAATATATTATATAAAAATATATTTATATATATATTTATATATTTTATATATTATTATATAATATAACTATATCTATAATATTGAGATATTATCTATATATAAATATATAAAAAATATATATAAAATTATAGGAATTTCCTGAGCTGAGCCCCTGGTTTGTCACTTCTGGGGAAGACATTTCAGCTGGGGTTGTGACAGGAGTTCAGCAGGGCTCTCCATGAGCCAGGAGGGAATTAAAAGTCCATTTCCTTGGGAATATTATTTTTTTCCTGCAATATCCCTTGAGAGAATTCCCACTTTTCATCCCCAGCTCTAATGAACGCAGGCATGACGTGAGAGGAAGGTTTCAGTGATGCAGGCAGAGCCCAGGAGGGGCAGAGAGACAGGACTGAGAGAAAATTATTGTGTAATTCACCCTGGAGCTTGACACAAGCCAGAAGATATGGGGCAAAAAATGTCAAATTTATTTAAGTGCATTCATTTGGAGAAATTCCCAGCTCCTAGACTGGCATATTAGACCAAATTCTATATGCACAATGGGGAATAATATCCACCAGGTAGTGATTTCTGCATCTTAATTTTTAGTGTATTATGTGGGTTTTGTTTTTTTCCCCTTTGGTTGAAGCTCTTTTTTTATTTACTGCATATATACTGAAATATGTGTGTACTATCTAATATGCTGTTTCTCTCAAAACAGTAATTTAAGATGAATCTCATTAAGCCCTTTCTTCCTGAGCAGATAAACAAAGTGCTAATGTATTTTTAATGAGGTAAGGTGATTTCTTGCTGTGAAAATGGGCCTAGACCTGTAAAAACACCATTTTCTTCCCACCCAATGAGGATAATGATGAGTTTTTATCAATGCATCATTGTCCTGTTTGCTGCTAAGACTGACCTAGTGAGCTACATATAAGAGCTAGGGACTCCTCTGCCAATAAAAAATTCATTATTGCCCTTCTGAAATTGAATTGTTTCATTGTTTGAATTGCTATAAAGCCATCATCATAAATTTCCACAATCTTGTTTGAATTACAGATTACAGTTCTGACATGTTTCTTTATTTTTTTTTTTCTTTTTTCTTTTTTTCTTTAGGTTTCCCAGCTGTTGTTGCTGGTCCCATTCAAGGTGATGCCCACCAGAACTGGGGGGCATTTATTTTTTGGGGTTTTTACTGTTCTCTGAATAATTTCTCATGGTTGGAACAAAATCTGACTCTTTCTTTCTAAAAAAAACTTCATTTTTCATGTTGAAGAAGCTTCTTAGGAAATATAGAATCGCTCATTTAACAATTTTATTTCTCAAAAATAATATTAATAAAAAATAATTTTAGAGGGAAGCATGGAAAGGATTAAAAAGGAACATGAGGAATGTTTCTCAAAGCACAGAATCACAGTATTTTTAGAAAATAAACCCAGAATGGAGACTGGAAAAAATACATGAAATGCAACTTCTGAAATACAGAAATTTCCCCACAACTGATTGAAAACAAAACAAAACAATAAAAAAAAAAGGACAGGACGTAAATTTTGCTCTTCACAAATCCTTCAGAACCTCTTTAGTATCACTTAACACAGAGCACTCTTGGTACCTTGTGAAATTTCTGTTATCTTTATATATTTGGTCACTTCAGATTGTGTTAAAATAAGACAATGACAAAAAAAATAAATCATGATTTTGTGTGTTTTTACATTGCACTGAGGTATTTCAAGTTTTATTCCATAAATTAATTAAACTACTTTCTGACATTTGTATATTATTATTGCAATAATTATTAACATTTTGGGTTTGGCTTTTGTTTCTTTTTCACATTTTAATGATGGTAACAGGTATGACAGACCTGTTGCAAATTTGTTTTATAATTTGTCTGTGGGAGCTATTTTGTCTTTTGCATTAAATAAATTCCACGTGTTTCTTATTTTCTTCCTAACTTTTAATTTATAATAGTCATTGGATTATTGTTTATACCTAAATTTGGCAAAACTCTAAAGTACAGAGCTGCCTGATTTTATGCAAGGCATTTGAGAAATTCAAATTTATGTCAAATCTCTGCTTTTGGGTAAAGCCATAATGTAAGCAGAAACTTTAGAGGAAAAGATATAATTTTACCAATATGCATTGAAATTAATATCTAAATTGTTAATGTGTGTTGCAAACAAAATGGACTGAGACAACCTTGGAAATAATTTTCCTTTCATTTCCTATTTGTAGTAAAACTGTGTCCATAAAATAATTATTGACTCCAAATTGTGCTTCAATAAGTTCTGAGAGTATTTTGTGAATTGTTGGCACTGAGTTTTTTTCCACTTAGAACTTCTTGTGGAAACACACATATCTTTATAAATAGCTGAGGAAAAATTATTACTTCATTGGTAATAACAAATACTGATCTAAGTGTGCAGATTCTAGACAAAGACTTGGGAACGTTTTTAGGAGTATTTAATTTCAATGAATGGACATTAGTTTTGAAGAAAATTGAGCAGTGCCATCTTTTGTTGGAAGAGACTAACTGCAGCTCTCAAGTGTCAGAATATTTGGATTTGTGCACATAAAATTTCAGTCAGTTTTGTTTATCACTAATAGGACAGCACAAAAGAGAATATTTGCTGTATTTGGTGAATTTTTGCTGAGGGAGAAGTCTTCAAGAATGAGCATTGTTACAAATAAAAGTCAGGACCTGGTGTTATACTATACAGATATCCTTCTATAAATGAAAACATTCAGGTCAAATCCATAAGAATAGGTTTTGTCTTTTTTATAATAAAGACAATATATTTGTGTTTACTGCAGCTGATGTTTCTAAGAAAGGGAAAAATAATCCCTGTAACATTTATTGCTGTTGAATCACACTTTTCTGAGAAGAGAGATCAAATCCAGGGTGGTCAGAAGGTCTTTGATTTTTGTTGTGCAGCTCAGGGAGGAAAAAGTAAAATAGAAAACATCAGGTAAAGAACATAAAAACACAGGGAGTTTTTCATCTCTGATTTTGCTCATTGAGTATGATGGTGAATTAACAGGGACTGGTGCTTTAGGAGCAAAGCAGTTTTTAAGAAGTTGCTCCTTGAAACTTCACAGTGCCTTTCAAAACTGGGAGTTCTGTTTTTTTCAGAATGGCTGTCAATTCTTCATTTTCTCAAGTGTAAAGACATGCCAGATCCATACCTAATATTTTGCATCTATTTTTCAAAATTTTTACTCTTTTGTAACACTCCCTTGAGCTCTTTCTGTAGCTTTTGTAACTGGTCTAATCAGGACTCCTAAATGTGGATTTGACTGCCAGCCTTTGGCTGAAAATGAGCTGTAGATTACCCACAGTAGATTATTCTGGAGTTTGATGTCAGTACCTCAGTAGGAGTCAAAAAGAAGAATAGAAACAACTTGTATATTTACATAATATATGAAATGGATTTGTGGTACATACACAGCACTACACCAATTTTTCCTTCCCACCACACAGTAAATTCCCACGTGGAAGTGCAAGATGATGGAAAACACTTATGGGAGGAGAGGGAAAACAGGGAATATTCCAGAACTGGGAAGAACCCACCTTAAATAAGAGTGCTAGGCTCAAACCACCCTTTCATGTGAATATCCCTGTATACAATTGTTTTTCCTGAGCTGGTAGAATTGCCACCAGTCATCATAAACTGCAGTAGGAAGCAGGAAACTTGAGTCATCCCCTGCATCTGTGGCTGTAAAAACTTCTGTATATTCTCCATTCAGATGGACATATCTGAAATGACAGCCACGATATTCTTGCTCTATCCAAGCCCCAGATGATCTAAGATTAATAGACAGTCCTTCTCTTCCCTCCCCCCAGGAATACCCAAATCTTTACTATAAATGTGTCACTTCTTCACAAACAAAATTGTATCATAAACCACTATCAATACTTTAATATAAAATGTATTTTCCCTTGGTGTCTCTAAATTCACTCTCTGACTTAGAGTTCTTGACAAACATTGTTGAATCTGATTTATTTAGTTCTTTAGAAATGGTCCACTACCTTTAAAAAGGATAGAATCAAACAATTATCTTTATTTATATTTATGCATATAGGAAATGATCCATAATTTATAAGACAAAAAGCAAACACTATAAGGCATTTGTCTTTTTATCTATCAAGCCCCCAAATTTAGTGATATTCCAGTAGCTTGCATGAAGGAGCTTTGGAAAATGCATGATTTGCCATATAGCTCATCTTGTTAAAAAAAATAAGTCTTGTAAAAATTATATTAGAGGTATGATATTTAGATAACATAAAGTTCTCATAAGACTTAGACATATTATTCTTGCTTATTTCCAAATTCAAAATTCAATTTGTGGATTAAAAATCTCTCCCTCCAATTAATTTTGATGAGAAATAATTACATTAAATGTGTTAATAAATATTTAAAACATTAATATGTAGAATCAATGACATTGTCATGTAGTTTTTATTCTTGGTTTTCCCAGCAGGCTTTGCTGATGACTGTTTCACCATCTCAAAAACTGAGCTGCACAAGATTTCATTTGGATGTAGGAATAAAAACTGTACTCCAACAGCAAAATGTTAATGAGCACATTCCTATCAATCTCTGTGTCTTTTATAGACCCAACTTGTTCACAAGGTTTCACATGAAAATTATTAATAATTTTATTTAATTTAATTCCATGTCCTTAGCTTTCCAGGATATACAAGCACTGAATTTGGAAATACCTGAATGCCACTTAAATCTTCTTTATACAACATCTCTTATAGGTTTGGCCACATCAAATTATCAATAAAATATCAAAATATCACATCAAAATTCATCAATATTAGTACAACTACACATCAGCAGATGTTTGCAAATGCCCAAATGCCCTGATTATTGTTTTGGTTTTTTTTTTACTAAAATAAACTTATTGGAGGTAGAATTTAATTCACTCAGACTTTCCAAGCAATTTCTGCATAAAATAGGATGGCAGTGTTGGTGGTCTTTAACTTAATAATATAAACACTTTTGAGTGATGTAGGAAAAGTATTTTTGTCCACAGTCAGTTGTCAAATAAACACTGTCAAATAACTGATAAAAACTGAAAGTAAGTTTGTGCAATGAATTTCCTTTGCAGAGCAGGAAGAGTTATTTTCCTCTTCTGTGAAAGAATAAAAGTTCTAGGGGGAGAAAGATAAAAAAAGAGCATGGTAAGAGCAAGGACTCCTCAAAAGCAATGCAGAGTTTTGGGGTTAAAGTGCTAATGGTGATGCCTTTCCTGCTAAAGTGAGTGACAGTGGGCACTGCCCTGTTTGCATTGGTTGCTCTCAGATTGGTTTTCATGCAACAAAATTTACATCACAGTTCCCAGCTGTAGTTTCTTAAAAGTTTCCATAGTAAAATCTTAAAGTAAGGGCATGTTTTGGGCACTTTTTTTCTTTTTGTTTTAGTGGCAAAACCCCCTGATTTTTGACATTTTATATGAGCAAAGCAAAACCATCCTTATAACAGCAGATATATAAAAAAGCAGTAAACTCAATGGAAAAAAAAAATATACTATAAATCTCTTTTTCAACAATTCTAATACAATTCCTTTCAAGACTGGAATTTTTCAAGCTATTCCTCCATATCCTGCAGAATGACAGTAAGGCAGCCACCTTCTGCTGGAAGGGAAATTAGTACATTTTAGAAGCCAAGGATATCTTAGTGTGCTTCTAGATCATTCATGATCTCTCACTTTCCTCACTAAGTTCTTTTTCCCAAGTAATTAGTTGGTATCTACTTACATGCAGTAGACTAACCTCTGTCTCACTCACCCATGCCTCATTTCCTCATTTAATGCTCTTTTCAGTCTTGTTATTTATTTTCTTTAATATTACACTTCCAGCTCTATAGCCAGATGAGTCACACTCACTGCCATCCACAACAGCACTCTCCAAGGCCTGAGAAACAATAAAGTAATTTATAAAAGCTTTTCCACTGAAGTTATATACAGAGAATCTAACCTTTATTTTAGTGGCACTTGAATTATGATGAAGTTCCAATCAGAAAAGATTATTCATATTAAGAAATAGAATAACATAATGTATGTTATACTATTAAAAAAAAGGAATGAACCCACAACTCCACAACACAGCAGCATAATGGTGTGAGACACAGAAGCTTATAATCCCAAACTCTTCTTCATTCAGAAACAGAAAAAAATAATAAAATAGACTGAAAATTTCAGAACATTTTCCTTCCTTGCCATAGAAAAGGGGAGATCCAATTCTTGGAAATTTCTTCATTAAATAGAGGATGACTGGCTTATTTCATTACAACAGGAGAGCATTTCAAAATATTGTCTCTCTGCATACTGTTCCCTGTTCAGCTATCATTATTCCACCTACATTTATTGCATTTTTCAATTAGAATTTGAGATAAGAAAGTAATTGTAACCTTCCTGAAAGTGACATCGACAGAGACACACAAAAAAAAGTGTGTGGGATAAAAGAGAGGGTTTCTCTCCAACATTGCTTCCAAAAGACACAAAAAATGTTTCTAGCCAAGAATGAAGATATGCAGAACTCAAATAAAGAAGAATATATTTACCTGTAAGAAAGGGGAACTCCTGAACTTTTTTCATGAAGGAAAGTACCATTGTTTCAATATAGAAACATGACTTGTCAAGGCATAGAACATTCCTTTTTCAGTGCATTGATAAAGAAAGGAATGTGCTGAATGAGGAGATGGAAGAATTGTCATTAATGTTTATGGAGAATTGCTCCATTGGCTTCCACTGGAGTTAACACTGGACATCCAAGTACAAACACTCCTCATCTGTACTTACATCACTGAAAGTAAAACAAGCAAGTTTTGAGCTGCTGACCTCCTGCTATTTATAAAAACCCTCTGCTGAAGACATTTAGTCAAATCTTCAGTGAAGTCAGAATGTGCACTGCCATTTCCAAGGTGCATCAGGCATCATGGTCTGGTATTTTTGCCTCTCCCAACCTATGAAGCATAGGATGAGCAGTTCTGGTTATGTTTGTCTATGTGACAGTGACACAAATGCTCAACAGCATTCCCATATTAAGGAAGGTATCTCTTAACTTTTAGGAAAATAAAATTACTTAACAACATGTAGATTCAGAATGCAGAGTCTAATATTGCTCATTAATTCCATTAATTTCTGTTTAAAATGAGAAATAAAAATTTCAACAGACAAGTACTGTTGAAATGGAAAAAAATACTATTTTTTTTGTTTAATTTGTTTTTAAAAAAACAAACAAATCTATAAAATGTACTTTATGTGGTATAGAAGCTGGAAATGGAATTTAGGAACTAGACTCCTACATTTCTAATCTGAAGATTAGAACACATATAAAATGAGATTATTTTGTAAGAGCAAAAAGAAGACTAGTTAAGCAACACAAAACCACTAAGAATTACAATCAGAGTTTTGTCCATGTGAAGATCATTCCATTCACATTTAAGGAATATTTTCTTCCTTCAGAATTAAACTACTTAAAATTTAAATAACATAAATTTTCACTAGCTTTAAAAAAAAACAAACCAAACACAACAACACATAAGAAGTATCATTTTAATCCCACTGTGATTCTATTAAAAATCAGAGCACATTGCATACTTGCAGAGGATGATGAAGAGGAACATGTAATTTATACCACCTTAAAAATCTACTCATCTTATAAATCGTGCCATGAGAATTACATGATAAATTTTCATTAATTTTTTTTTTCATACCTGCTCATTTTCTGGAGACCATGGCACCTTACAGGCTTGTGTAAATATCACACACTCATTTCTCAGTCTTCCCGTATAGAAAACGGTAAATTTCTGTAATATTCTATAAGGAAGATCATTGTCTTTGGCTGTACACTGGCATTGTTAACAGAGTCCTTTTCAACAATAGCCTACATTCTGTAATTTCCCCCAGAGCTACAAACTCTTTCAGATGAACATGAGTCAGGCAGCACTTTGGGGAATAATGCTGCAAGGTCGTAAATGTTGGTTACTGTTCCCGCAGAACGCGGCGTGGAGGAAGCTCATCCAGTGTCTGATGCAAACTCCAGCTTGCTGAGATACCTGTGGAATATTTTCTTTTTGCTGTGGAATAGTGATGTTTTCATCTTGCTGAGGCACCTGTGGAACATTGATGGTTTCAAAGACATTGCCCTATGTTGTCTTGCCAGCTTTGCAGAGAGGCAGCTAATAAAACAAGGGTTGCAGAAATATTTATGTATTTTATTTTGTAAAAACAAGGGCTGCAAAACCCATATAGGTGAAACTGATAGTGCCTCACTCAGAGATTTAAAAATGGATCTGGATCCAAGGCTTGTTTGCTCTTTTTGATCCAATATAGTTTTATATTAAATATTGGTTATTCAAAATCAAACACCAACCTGTTTACTGGAGGAGCAGCAACAATAAACAGCTTTATTTCAGAACTCAGGTGATAGTTCTGCAACCTCTTTAAGCTTAAAGACATGTACTCAGCTTTAATTGTACCCTGTGTTTGGAAGTCTAATCATGTGATGGTATTCATGGTAGCTTCAGTAATTAAACTCTTGTCAGAAGCAGGAGAGAGCAAAAGGTGGCAATAAAAAAATTAAATCTGAATTCAACATAAATAATTTGCTTTCTTCAAACATTATTACCGATCAGGGAAGCTTTCTTCATATTGATGGTGCTATCATTGTTGCTTCTTCCAGTCCAGGCCTCGTTATTGGAACTGTAGGAACTGTCTCAGATTTCTGATGGTTTTGCAAATTTGTGTCAATACTGAACTTAGTTAAAAAGAGAAAAAGAAAAAAAGTTGTGCAAAAGTATTTTCAAAACTCTCTTTTTTCCAACAAGAATTAAGGGTATGTCACTGTGTGACAAGATCAGTATTTCATAGAAAGAAATGAAGATATATGCAACGCTCACACAATGGGCAAAGATAAAGAATTGATTTTTTTGTAACAGGCATTCTAAGTAATTGAAAGGACTTGATAAAAAGCTGTGTTTTCCAAAGTTGTGCACGGTTACATTTTCAAAATCTCTTGTCCTGTATATCCTATGCTTTAGGTGGTGTTTCTAGTTTGAGTTTAATGAATGATACAGGAAGGGTTGTTAGGAAGTTGTGCTGTAGGGAAAGGCAGTTCTGAGTCATGAACAGTGCTGAACTGTAGACTCATTAATTTGATTAAAAGCATGGCTTGTTATAGGCCACCTGGTTATGCAATTTTAAAGTAATACATAGTCTGAGATCTTGTTAATTTAACTTTTATTTATTTTCATGACTTTTTTTTGATCTAAACTGTGGCTTTATTGTATCACTTGCATCATCACATGCGCCACTGGTCATGCCTGTGTAACCCCTGCATGCTTGCAAAATAACCCTTCTAATGCCTAAGAGGAATTATAATAGTTTTCAGCTCTTTGGTAGGGTTTGGAATTATGATTATAGGGTTTGGAATTATTCAACACATGCATATATTACACAGCATTATTGCTGGGCCAGCATCCAGTTTGAACTCTAATTATCTACCCCAAAAGTACTGCTAATAAAGAAACTTATAACAGAATTTAAACAATAATTTGAAACAAACTTCCTTTCTCTTTTTTTCAAGAAGTAAATTCAAATAAGATGCAGGTAATAAACAGCCTACTGAAAAATTAGTTCTATAACTGCTTTCCTGAGTGTACTTCTTTCCCTGGTGGACAAAGTTATTAAGGTCACAGTGATAAGATTATTCTTTCTATGAATTACTCAGTATTGCAAACCACAAGGCAATCAGCAATAAATAAAATATCATTCTGAATCATCTCAATAGATGCCAAGTCAGTAGGTAGCAAATAGGTCATTACAGCTAAAAAACCCCAAAAACATTAGCACTGCAAAGCCAGCTTAGTTAAAAGTTTCAGTTTGTATTATTCTTATATGAACTATTAACACCATTTTTAGAAGGAATATGTAATGATTTGAGTCATATCAAATCTGCTCTCTCCAGTGACTGCAGAAAGTTAATCTGTGTCATAAAAAATGCAGTAAACACCCTGAAATATGACTCTATGTGGAGAGAATAATGAAATAAATATGAAATAATGTAATGAAAAATTTCCTTCAAGACCTAAGTTTTCTTATTTGTGGAGCCTTTGCTGACAGGCTTGTGTTTGACAGGTCTGGAAAACTTGTAATTACCTGGCTCTCTTATACTGTATTCCAATTCTGCAGAGAGCTGCTTCATAACTCAGAGTTCACTGGGAATATAATGCTTACCAGTTAGAAGATGTGAATGACAGACAAATTCTTAGCACTGGGGTGGGCTCTAGACCTTTTTTATCCAAATTGCATGTAGTTCTCTCTCATAGACAAAAACACCTGTTTTAGACACAGCAACAGCTCTTTCAAAACTTGACATTTTTTTTCCAGTCACTGCAAAGTTTTATCCTGAAGGTAAAACAGGAAAAAGAAATTTTCACTCACTGTCTGTGTCTTTTAAAGAAATTCTGAAAATTTAGAGACACAAACATTCCACTAGTGCTGAAAAAGAAAATATAAAGTTAAAAAAATATAAAGTTAAAAAATAATAGAAAGCAGCTATTGCTGGTAAGATTTTAACCTGGATTCATCTAAAATATGCCACATGGGACTTAACCAAAGGGAAATCAGTTTTCTGGGAGGTGACCACTATGCTAGCTAAGTTATCAGAGCTGTGATCAGAATGGTTTACTTGGGTTTTTTTTTGTGAAATGTTGTGAAATGTTGTGAAATGTTCCTGTTTGAAAACCTTGGACAGATTCCTGGTCTAGGTAACCAGCTCCCAAGAATGAGCACTGCATGGAGGAGCAGTGAATGTATCTTTCTGGAACTGAAAATTTTACATTTTACATTTTCTAGTGCACACACATTTTCTTCTACCTGAGCACTGCTCAGCTTACACAAAGAACTAAAGAAAAGTCTAACAAATAATGCTTGAGAAATTTGGTAAATGCCACATTAAGGCAAAAAAAAAAATCTTGCTGAGATGCATCTGAAAAAAAGTACAGCTATATAGCAACAGAAACACTTAAATCATAGAGCTGAAAATCATTTTGAACAAAAGATGACTAAAAAAAGAAATTAACTAGTGTAATTCAACAGAATGATATTCCTCCTCTATCCTGTCCCAGAACATGTTGTGGAACCTTCATCCAAATTTATTTGCCCCTTTCTTTGACACTGTGATGGACCTTTCATCTACAGTTCCTTTGCCTTTCAACAAGATACGATCTTGTCTTTAAATGAGGATGAATTAAGCAGGCAAGGTTTGAAAGATTCATCCTCATGGGTCTTTGAGCTGAGAAGCATGCAAAGTCATGCACAAGGCTGATCAAGTAAAAAGTATTTGAAAATGTTAGTGGTTTAGAAGTATTTTATTAATTGTTTGAATATACAACTACAAAATATTGTAATTCACTGGATTATTTAAAAAAACCCAGGGGTCATTAAGCACAGCATCACCAGCTGGGCAAGGGAGGGGATTGTCCTGCTCTGCTCTGAGCTGGGGTGGCCTCACCTCAAGTCCTGAGGCAGTTTTGAGCTCCTCAATATAAAAAAGACATGAGGCCATCAGAGAACATCCAAAGGAGGCCACGAGGAAAGTGAAGGGCCTTGAGGGGAAGCCGTGTGAGGAGCGGCTGAGGGCACTTGGTTTGCTCAGCCTGGAGAGGAGACTGAGGGGAGACCTCATTGTGGTCTTCAACATCCTCACCATGGGAAGAGGAGGGGCAGGTACTGATCTCTTCACTCTCTTGGCCAAGGACAGGACTCAAGGAAATGGCCTGAAGCTGAGTTGGGAGGCTTAGGCTGGATATCAGGAAAAGGTTCTTCACCCAGAGGGTGGCTGGGCACTGAACAGGCTCCTCAGGGAACTGCTCACTGCACCAAGGCTGAGCAAGTTCAAGAAGGGACAATGCTCTCAGGCACAGAATGTGACTCCTGGGGTGTCCTGCACTGGGCCAGGAGATGGACTTGATAGTCCTGATGGATGCCTTCCAATTTAACATATTCTGAAATTCTGTGAACACCAAAAATAAAAAAAAAACTGTGAAATATTTTTATTTTTCCTTTGATGTGCATGACAGCATCTCTCTAATACACACTCTTATTAAGTGGATAATCTTAACATTATATATTGTTTTTATTTTAGACAGGCTTTGTCCATGGAACCATGACCTGTAAATCCATGGACTAGGGAATGGTTCCAGTAGGAGGAACCCCTACCCTCACCCATAGAGTCATTGTGATTTTGCATCTGTAAGTCATAATGAGTTATGTAGCATACTTATTATTAACTGATATTAACAGAGTTTAAAAGTAGTTCTAGTTTCCAAGTAGTTCCAAATTTGCTCCAGAGAGTTCAGCTGTCTGACAGCAGCTGGTTTTGTTTTTGAGTCTGCTTTTCCACTAGGCAGATTTTAATGATTCTTTTTTTCTCCTATTGCTGCTACAAGCCTTAGGGAAGCACAGAGTTAACTTTTTCATCCAGAAATCCCCTAGAAATGTACCTGTTCACCGCTGCTTGCAATTGGACTCCATGATTGATTCCTTTCCAACTGGAACTATTGAAGTCCATTCTATTCCATTCTGTTCTTTAAATAACTTATGGAGTTGGAGGAAATAACTGATATAAAAGATGACTCTTTTGGCCAGTTGTACTGTCCAAAAAAGTTTTCCCTACGTGGGGTCTTACCTTCTAGCAGCACATGGAGTTACCAGCTCCAAGTACAACATCTCTCTCCACCACTGAGGACCTCCCAAGCAGCAACATTTAAAGTGCTCTTGTGAACACACTGGATTGTCTGGAAGAGCAATTCCAAAGTGAATGAAGAGCCTGTTTACTTTACAGGACATCTCACAGCATAAGATTCCTATAAAATCCAAGTCCTGTTATTGAAATTGTGCGTTTTACCCATCACTCAAATTGACAAAGAATTTACCCCAGAAAAAGACAAATAAACAAACCCCAAAGAAATATATATTCACAGTATATATTATCTTCTATAATATATTTATATAGTATTATAATATTAATTATATCAGATTTATTTATATTATATTTAACTATATATTCTAATATTATATTAATATAATTGTATTATATTAAAATTATATTTATTTTATATTTTTATTTATTTATATATCATTAGTATATACCATTAATATATAAATATTATATATTTATGCAATATACCTTAATATTTATTAATATATTTATTAATATATTTAATATATTTAATATGTTTATTTATATATTATTATAATATTATATATTATATTGGCTTATATATTATGTTTATATCACTATAGATTCACAATATTTCACAGGAAGTAGGAGGAAGAGGAAGAGTTTATTGACTGACAAAGAACTAATCCTTTCAAAACCAATTTCTAAAAGGTAGCAATTTTATCAAAAGCTGGTGTAGTGAGTTAATGAACCGAAGATAATCACTTTTTACTGTCTCTGGCTACTCTGTTTCTCAAAAGAAGTAGCAATTTTATCAAAAGCTGGTGTAGTGAGTTAATGAACTGAAGATAATCACTTTTTACTGTTTCTGGCTACTCTGTTTCTCAAAAGAAATTTGGATGACTTTTCCTGGAAAGAAGTGGAAATGTGAAGTAGAAATCAGAAAATATAATTTTCAATTTTTGATTTTTTTTTTACAAAAGGACCTGTTTGGGGAAAGAACATATTAATTGAACTTACTTTTCAGCAAAATTAGCACGCCAAGAGAAAAAAAACAAACTGTTCTCAGCTCGTTTTGCATGAAAAATGGACCATCCAAGCAGAAGACATCCCAAGATAAAATAATATGAATTTCACTAATAATTCATTAATAAATAATACTGTAGGAAGGTATTTATCTATTTTTAAAATAAAAAACCCATAAAATATATTGAATAAAAAACAATAATTCTTTAAGATATTTATCTATTTTGGAGACAAAATATTTTTTTAAAGCTGGAGGTGGCTGGATGGAAAATCTTACAAAAGCAAAACTGTCTGGCATCAAAGAACCGTGGCTCAGTATTTTTATTTACTTATATTTTATTAGAATAGGCAAGGTTGTGTTTAGCACAGTTACATCCTTCTGGTGAAACTGCTATGCAAAATACATCTTGGAAGATGAGAATTATTTTTTAGAGGTAGAGATGGCATGGATTGCCTGAGTTCAAGAAGTGTTTGGACAATGCTCTCAGGCACGTGGGGTGATTCCTGGGGTGTCCTGTGCAGGGCCAGGACTTGATCCTGGTGGATCCCTTCCAGCTCAGCAGATTCCATAATTCTATTGTTCCATATAACAAACAATATTCACTGTGAGTCCTGCCTTCCCAGATGAAGGCAGAATTTGTCTCATGGTCTCTAAGCAGAACTCTAACAATAATCTTCACCTTTTATAAAAGACATTAATTAATGAACATTCAGAATTGTGAGAAATAGTTCTATTTCCTAAAGAAATTACAAATTAGTTAACATTCATGTGTTATTAAATGAGGCATACAAACTTTTGGGGGGATTATATGCTTTGGACAGTTTATGTATATAGTACATAAAATAGGATCACAGAATGATGTAAATCATACAGACATTTGGTATCACTGCAGCTTTGTTCCTTCCAGAGTATCTCTGATCTCAATATTATCAGACTTGACTTTTGGGTGAAAGAAGAACCCTGTTGCCAAAGACACCAGAGAATTCTTGAATTCTTACTTTTTTGGTACATGCAGAGCCTCTATTTAAAGTCTCATACAAAAGGTTTCTATAGAAACCTGAAGGACTCAGCCAGCTGGTGCTAAAAAGCTGGACCCTCAGACCTACACAAAACCCCCAGTTACATTTATCTGTTCTAGTGGTTCCTGAAGTCACTGATTCCTATCATGCTTCAACATACATCCTTTAGGCACACTGTTATACCTTACACTATCTTTGAAAATAAAACATTCTGGTAGCTGTTAAAAACACGGCTTTAACTCAGGTCCTTAACTGATCCCAAAGCTAGTGAATTGAAAGTTAGGTCTGATCTCTTTTCTGGCATGCACTGTCTCCTAGGACAGGTAATGTGAGTTTTACTTTTTTTTTATGGAGCCTTTTGTCCCATATATAGTTGTGCTTTAAATTGTTACTCACTAAAAGAGCAAGTATTTTTGGTTGCTTCTGAAAGTCACATTTCCATAGTGATGCTGACAGAAATATGCAATACATCACGATAAGTGAAACTTAACTCACTATCACAGACACTGCTCCCAGCTACCATTTTAAACCCAGTCTGGAATATTATAGGTGAAAAACTCATTTTTTTTCCCCTGAACCCTATTTTAATATATGTCCATTTTAAAGCATTCACTATTATTTTAATTCTCTGCTTGTTCCCTGTTTCTGTGTTGGTTTGTTTCAGTTAGCTATCTGAGATTAGAGCACTTAATGACTCATTTCAGGGTTTAGCTTGGTGAGGCTGCACCAGGATCATCTTCCTCTTTCCTGTGTGAGGAAATATTCTCCTAACACTGCTGCATCCCTACAACTGAACTTTCAGAATGCTTCAGGCATCTTGATGAAATCTCTTCCCATCACACTTGTTTTTCATGCTCCAGAACCAGGATCCTCATCCCTGAAGCAGCATTTCCCCATGTTTCTCTCTCAGAATGTTTATAAATGTGCATGTTTTGTTGGTTGTCAGGGCTATGTGGAAATCCAGAGATACACATCTGTTAGGTTGCCAAACATGAAAAACTTTCAGTGAGCAGAAGGGGTAGCACGAGGAAGATGGAGGGCAGCTCCTCTCTGTCACTTACTTGGGGCAACACTTTCAATGTGCTAGGAAGCACAAAACACACATTTCTTTGGAAATTAAATTTAGTGGGAGATGATTCTTGCCCAGAATCTTTTTATTTTTTTTTATTCCTGGCAATATTCTTAGAACTGCAGATTCTTTCATTTCCCTGCTTCTAATACTTCATTACATCTCATTTTCTGTTAAAAAACATTTCAAGGAGATCTTTCCACTACACCAAGGAAAACCTGCAAGGATGAGAGAACTTCAGAGCTCAATGGCAATGCCAATGTTGAACAAGGAAATGTCTCTCCAAGAGACATGGAGCATCCATTTCTCTCTGAGGTTGCAGAGCTACAATAATAGGACATACCAGAGATACCAGTCCAAAAGATTATTCATACCATCGATGAACAACTCTCACAAATGTTACAGAGTTTGGGGCAAGTTTATCTTTATAAAGAATTCATGACATTCCTCCTTTCAATCATGTCAGGTCCACCCACACTGACATTTCACAAACCAAACTTATCTGTAATACCTCTCAGCACAAGGCATTTTCTACACATTTGTTCAGGTCAGCAGCAAATGTTCTTATTTTCTAGCCTTAAAAAAAAAAACAACCCCACAACCAACGCCCCAAAAAAGAAAAGAATATACTCCCTCTTCCTTATAATAAAGACTACTCAAGGTCAAGATGAAGAAAAAAGGTCTTTGTACTCATCTTCTGTCCTCCCTTAGCTTGTACAATACCTTCTTTCACAGGATGCACAATACATCTCCAATTGGAACTTCGCAGCTCTTGCAAGTTCTTTTTCCCAGGGATAACCCAGATCATACAGCAAATAAAGGATAGATATTAAATATCTTTGTCTATTTCCCACTGCAAAAATAAGGATCTACCATCATAAAATTTAACTCTAAATAATCAAGTTATAGACAATAAAACACCGTCAATTTCTTAAATTCTCACTGTACCTTATTTACACCAAGAGCTACAATATGAGTTCCTTTTCTGTGATTATTGCAGATAACTTTTACACTGGACTTTCCTGCTATATCTTAATCACTGGCTATGTTGTCTAGACCAAGCTGTGGTTTTTCAATAACGTGAAAATCTGCCTAAAAGTCCTTCCTGCTAATTCTGAGGCAACAGTTGTGCTTTTTGTATGGATGGACTTCAGTGACATACCTCACTTACCAAAAACTGACAGGAAAGACAACTAGAGAGTTAGAGTTGCCAAGGAGATACATGTCTCAGCTGAAATCCAGCTTCTATCTGTGATACTTACTATATTTGATGAGCTGCATCCAATGCTGGAAAACTACTCATAGAAAATAGTGTGGTACTTGTACAAAAGCATCAAACATACAAAAAGATCCATATCACTGTTCTTTTTTATCCTCTCTCTGTCTCCTTAGCATGTTGCAATGCTAATTCACATTTACTGGTTCACCAGGAAAATTATTTTACAAGATTCTGTAAGTATTAAATATTATCATTCACCAACTTACAATTTTTTGTTTTGGAAGTAAAGTCACTTGCTTGCAGTTTGCTACTGTTTCATAGCACCAACTGTATTAAAATTAATTTATATTAAAATGAACTATTACCTATAAAGAAAGTAAGAATCCATTACTGCAGTTTCAGAGAAAACTCCTCATTAGCCTCTGAATTTTATTACTGTACCACTTCAGTGCTGTGCAGACTTACTCCTGAAAATTGCTTTCAAAAAGCCATGTCAAAGAATGCTGAATAAGGATTTCAGAGCCTTTTAATTAATTTTTAATCTTTGTTCCTGAATATGGAGCTGATGTCAATAAAATGTCCAGGAGGACTCTATTTTATTTTAAGAAAAAAACAGGTTTACGCTCCCAGGTGTAGCTGAAATGTTTTATCTTATATAGCCCATCAAAGTCAGCTTCAGGCAACTCAAAAAATATCAGATTTAGGAAGTACAGAAAGCAAATGGAAAGTGGAATGGGAAGTGTCAGGAAAGCTCAACCACGTGTGGCACTGCCAGGTCCCCGTGCAGCGCACGGCGCTCGCGTGGGGAGCGGGGCCGCGGTGGCCTGGCCACATTTCCTTGTGATTCCCACCTCTCCATAAATGTCAGACAAATGTGAATTTCTATTCCTATTTCTGCTTCATTGTGCAATCCTGAGTAATCACTGTAATCTGCTTTAGTGACTGTGCTCGTGACACGGCACCAACGTTGGCTTCCTTCGCCTTCTCAGAAGAAATCCTTGCCAGGACTCGCGGTAAAGTTCAGGGGACGGGAAAAACAAGACTGAAACAATAGAAAAACCTTTATTCAAGATTCTACAGCGCCTGTATGACTTGTACATATTCTTGCAAAGTCCTTGAATGCATGTATAATTAAGAACTTAATTAATTCCATGAAGGAAATAAAGCTGCTTTGTATGCATCACTGTTTTGAAGGAGTGTGGCATTGTTCTCAGAACAGCAAGATTCCAAAGAATTCTGTTGAAGAGGATCATTTATAATTTTCTGACTACATGGAAAGAAAACTACCCCACCCTCTAAAAAAGTACCCCCTCACAACTTTAAACAAAAAGATGTAAACAAAATGTATTTTTTTACAATTTAAAATATATTTAAGATGTAAATAGATTGAGCAAGTTTAGATCTCAGTCAGAGTAACTTGTTAAATTCACTTAGAGTATCTAGTCAGAGATTTTTAATGTATCAATATACATTAAAATATATTATATAAATATAAATAAAATATATTATAAAAATATAAAATATTTTAATATATCAATATATACTTTGAGGAAAGGCTCTTTTATGCATTCAGAGGAAGAATTGCTCACATTTCTTTGCTAAATATCAGAACAAGTGCAACAGACTGCAGAATGTCTGGTCCTGCTGAAGAGAGATCTCAAAAAGGGGTCAGAAAGGGAACAAGGCATCAGATTTGATTTAAGGACAAAGTCTTCTAAAAATATAGGCTGTAGTTCTAAAAATATTGCCTGTGTACAATATCACTGCAGCAAAGAAGTAATGGATAATTATTACAAATTAATATTGAGGTCCACAGAAAGGAACACTACACAGACAAATTTGACATACTAGGAAAAAAAAAAAGAAAAATATTCTCAAAAGTAACACATACCAGCAATGTTTTTGACTTTTTTTTTCTGAATATTCTGCTAGGAGTAGTAGTATTTTTTTTATTTTACCTTATGAAGGAATGAATGAATGAATGAATGATAATATTATTTAAAATAAATTTTAAATGTATTAACTTTATGACTAATTTATTTGCTGAACAGAGGTTAAACAGAAATTAAAATCCTCTTCATTTTTTTTTTATAAATTGAATTAAATTGAAAATTGATCAATTTATTGGATATAAATCTTACTTTGTGGTGAAAATACTCTGGCATAAAACTAATATGATCTTTGAACTCTGGTAAAATTGGATACTCTGACAATGTTTTGATCTTTGTAATGTTCAAAAGAAGGCTTCTACTCAAGACTGATGTAGACTACAGCCAATATTTCCATCATAACAGTCCTGGAGAAGGAGTTTAGCAGAACTGGCTTCTCAAGAAAGAACAACTCCAATAAAGCAGGATTTCCAGGGTGCCTTGCTTAAAGTTATCGTTCCTGACAGAGGAACAGCAGATTGAAGGCTGTGACTAACAAATTTTAATTGTGGAAAATTAACCTTGTAATTTTCTAATAGTCCTCTAGCGAGAGATCAAATAAAATTTGAAAGCTTTGCTAATAAGATGTTTTTAAGAAACATTTCAGGCAGATAGTGTTGTAGAAGAGGATTAATGGAGGTGTAACATCCAGAATAAAAAAAAGGAAATACAATACTCCATAGTGCATCTGGCTTTTGATACAAGAATATATATTGAAAGATTCTCATTTACATAAGAATACATTCCTCTAATGAGGAAATAAAAAATAAACTGTGAAGGAAAGAAGGAAATTAAGCTTTTCTGTTCTAAGCTGGCAGGCATCACACAAACACCCAGAGTAGGGATGGCTCTGGAGACTTTTAGTTTCTAGCGCTCAGCAGATTATAGAAATAAAGAATCTTGTCTCATCTTAGGCAATGCTGAATTAAAAACCCCTTATTTGTTGATGGGTACAGCTTCAGCAGTAATAAAACTGTTTTCTTCAGGTGGTTGTGTCCATCCCAGTAAGCTCTTCTATGTCTTTCTTCTATGTGCAGCACCCAAATCCCATTTTATGGGTAACAGTCAGGACCATGAGCATACCCTGGGCACCCTGAGACAGAAACCCTGCCTAAACTTCTTGCTGAACATACAATTTTATGGAAATCAAACCAATTATTTAGCCAACACACATCTTGTAAAGCATCTACTTTTTCACAGAGCTAATTTCTGCAAAATGAGCACTTTTAAAACAATGTAACATCACACCCAGAACAACCATTCCCAAGCAATACTTGCATTCTAGATGTGGGTTTCTGGATATGAGAGAATGATTAGTCTCAAATAAATGAAATTAGAAAGATCTAGGTTATTTTATTCTGATCCCCAAGAAATTCACCTTTTCTGTCATAGAGCTTTTGCTTCTTTTTAAGGACCAAAGTGTCAGACTGTCTCCCAGGCAACCAACAACAGGACAAGGTGACACAGTCTTAAGATGTGCCAGGAAGGTTCAGGTTGGACACAAGGAAGAATTTCTTCACAGAATTGGTGATTGGGCATGGAATGGGCTGCCCAGGGAGGTGGTGGAATCACCTGCAGGTATTTAAAGAAAGACTGGATGTGGCACTCAGTGCCATGGTCTGGTTGATGAGGTGATGTTTGGTCAAGGATCTCAGAGGTCTTCTCCAGCCTAATTGATTCTGTGATTCTGTGGTGTGGGCTAAGAAAGCTGCCACAGGATGGAGATCCCAGGAGCTTGGACCCAACCCTTTCCTGCTGAGTCCAGGCCACAGGGTGCCTGCCTTTAGAGAGCTGGAATGAAAAACCCTTTGCCTTCAGACTCAGACACAACCCACAGTTTGTTCCTTCTCTTTTCCTCTCTAGCCCACACTTGCACAAGCTCTGCTGCCAGCCAGCTGCCACATTTCAGTCACACTGATATACCTGAGCAATGAATCCTTTCATAACAAACATCCAAGATAAATGACTAAATACATTTACTTCCTGTTGTGGTAGAGTGAAGTGGCTCTGTTACACGTGTTCTTTGGGTCCTGATAGATCTTTCATGGGTCTAATTAATATATTTCTATGGAACAAAGGCTGACTAGGCCAAATTTATTCCAATATAGTTCAAAAAATTTACAATGAACTGGATATCTTAATGGCAATTGGGAAAGAAGAATGCAGAAATGGAGCAAAGAGACAGGAAATACAGTGTACCTGCCTTGTGTTTTCATGTGACTTCACCCTGTGGTGTCTAACTGGTAAAATTCATATTAATTTTTTTAAAAAAATTTACTTTTAGGATGGGATATTCATAAGAAGTATGAAAATGAAGTGGATGACACTTTAGGCAATCAATATGGAATTCTATGATGAAGATATATGTGGTTTTGCACTTGGTTTCTAGGGAGAATCAGCCCCATAATTTTGGACCAGAAATCCATTATTATTATTAATATTATTATATAGATACATTATTATTATTGTTATTATTATTATTATTATTATTATTATTATTATTATTATTATTATTATTATTATTATTATTATTATTATACATTCATATAAGGATGTAATATCTATTGGTACAAAAGTTGCTGAACATATTCAAACACCAAATACCAGGATCAAGACATTCCTCCCCAAGCAAAGATCCTATATTTTGTTTTAGGAAGTAAAAATAATTTTGACTGTCAGCAAAGGATAGAATTGTGTGTGCCACCTTAAGTGTCAGTGCTTGCAAAACAGACCTTTTATTTGCTAAATATCCACTGATGGTATCTTTGCTCTCTCTGAAAATAAGAAGGAAATCATTATTAGACCAGCACTGGTTGAATTTTAAACATGAGATTCTCAAAAGATAAAGTCTTACCTGGAATATTCCTGGAATTTATCCATCATTAAGAAGAACAACTTTAACAGAGCAGGGAAACAGAAGAACTGATAGAATAATTAAAGGAAAAATTAGACCAAAATGGCTTAGTTTTCCAAACAGAATAAAAACTTTGAGAAGAGGGAGAAGTCAAGGAAAGAAATAAATTTGTTCCCTAGAAATATACCAGAGGAAGAAAGCAGTCAGGGAAAAGGCTGTGTGAAAGGTCAATGTGTCAACAGGACAAATACACATGGGCCATCCATAAATAAGTTTAAAAGAAGCCTTTTATGTATCAAAGAGATAAGGATCTGGAAAAGATCCTCAGTGGGAGCAAGAATATTTATTTTAAGATGGGGTTTCATTATCTTCATGGAGGCAGATTATGGAAGAATTTACAATAAGAAGGGTTTTAATTTGATGGTCCAGATCAATGTACAGTGTTCCAGCTCTGGCCTTGGCTCCACATCAGGCAGGTTACCTTTGTTTAGGTGAGAAGTTGGTGCCTACCACGAAGATATTTCATTACACAGATATGGCATCAAAGCTTGGGTTTAAATAAACAAATGTCAAGCTATGACAGATGTGATTCAGGGAAGAATTAACTTCTCCAATTTCAGACTGACAAGAGGTCATAGATTTTCATCATTTCCACTCACTTAGGAGGTGAAAGTGGGAAGAATAAATAGACAGTGAAGTTTCTTTTTATGTCTGATTCATTTTAGATATATTTTCACCTCCCGTCAGGAAAGAACAGGGTAGGGAAGATCCCCAGACATCAGTTCCCTGAGTTATGGAATCCAACTTCAATTTCTTGTAGAATCCTCTGTGTGCAAGGACAGGATGGAGATTACTTCTGTCTCTGGAAATGTCAAATATGAGATCACAATATCAAAAATTTCTTACATAAGGCACACCATACTGCTGTCTGCACAGGATGGTTTCAAGCAATTTATTATCTCCAGTTTCATCCAAATTTATTTTGAAAACATTAGGATGATGTGGAAGTAAGGAAATTAGGTGAAGCACATTCGAACCTACCAAAATAAAATGTTTCTGGAAACATCTAAACCAGAATCTTTTTATATGTGACAGAAATAGGAGGGTAATTAACAAATCCCTCTGATGCTCTGTGCATAAATCAGTGTTTTTTCCCAACATTTCCTCTTCAGTTCCACTCAGCTTTACTGTCTGATCAGCAAACACAAATCTGGCCATAAGGAAATCTATTAAGGCAAAAAAAACCAGAGGCTGAGGTGGGGCCAATGCACTTCAGATTTTTATTGCAGAGCTACCCCTGCTTACCCAACACCAGAGATCATTTATTTGTGAAGGCTCATGGTTCAGAGCCTGAAGAGAACAACAGCTTTTTCCACACACCAGGATGAGAAACATTCTCAAGGCAAGGAGCAGCCAGTGGAGAGCACTGAATAAGAGGGAAATTAAGATGTGCCTTCTACAGCTCTGCAAAACTTGATTTCTTCAGCAGTTTTTGGTTTTTGGTCATACAAGTTTAGGGAAAAACTGTGTCCTGTCTGTAAAGTCCACTTCACAGTGGAACTACTAAATTAAATAAAATTGGAGCAAACCTGAGTAAGACATCTCTAATATTAAATGATAAATTTGATGGGACTTAAAAGATAGGAGTCACTGGGAGGAGGGAAAAACCCCAAACAACCAGAGACCAATAGGCTTTTTTATTTTTTTTTTTTCATGGATAAAATATTCCAAACACAAATAAAGAGTTCAATATATTTGAATAGAATGTTGAACCCACAGATATTTTGCTCTACATCAAAATTTGGGAAATTACTAAGGACTGAAAATGGAAAGAGGCCTTGCTGTATTATTTGTAGTCCTAACTTAACAGAGAATTTTAATAACTGGACTAAACCTTATTTCTATTAATATAATTCTCCCATCTATCACCAAAAGGAAAAGATATTTCCCAAAGGATACAGAGAGCCAAAAGATAAGAATCAAATCTACATTTCCATAACAAATACCCAGATAATAAAATTTTCTCTCTTTTTAATGTTGTGTAATGCAATACAAACACGTAAAAATGTAGGTGGCTTACTTTGGTTTTGGGATATAGAACTGAACTTTGCAATATGAAAAAAAATTAATGAGTTCAATTTCACCTTTAATTTGAAGGCTTCTATACTTGGCCAGAAGAGGTGGTTAACCATTTAATCATATTTTTCATATATTTATATTCAAAATGCCCTGATTTATGCTTTTAAATTTTCTTTTATTACAATGAAAGTGACTCGAAATTAAATGTGGGAGGCATAAAAAAAAATCCACCCTACCCAATGTCAAGAAGAATATCAAATTATTGATCTGTAGACAGGAGGAAATTAAATATGGTATCCCCTTCTTATTTAAAAGAAAATAACTGCAACAATTCTGCAAAAGTTCACAGAAGAAATAGATTAAAAATGTTGGCATGAAATCAACTACTGTCTTGAATGTATCTTCTGCAGGAGTTTTATTTATAGAACACTGCAAGTACAAGGATTTTGTCAGTAGTGTATGGACTTAACTTTCTGAGCTCATCCTAACTTTTGTACATACACAGTTCCATAGTTGTGACAGCCAAAATTGTTACTTTATCTGTGAAAACAGAATTGTTTTCAGTGATGTATCATCTTAATATATTTCACTTCTGGAAGTTTCTTCAGGGATTTCTTGAAAACATCTCTGCATTTTATTAGGAGTCAGTTTATTAGGTGGACAAAAAAAAAATCAATCCATGTTTTTTTCACAGAGAGTTAAAACCAATTTTTTTGCAGCTCTGACACCTGAGTTGTATTAATCTGACAAATTTTATCACCATTAAATATTCATGAAGGATCAATCCAAACTTGTAATTTCAGTGTAAACTGTTTATATCTGTGGATGGTGCCATTCCAGGGAGAGCTTGGTCTGTAAAAAGAACAATGAGATTAAAGAGGACAGGGCCTTATAGGTGTCAGCAACAAGAAATTCAGAGGTAGAGACTTGAGGCATAACCATGAAGAGCAGTTTTAGCTTAGCACAGACACCTTCAGTACATTCCAGCCCCTTCCAGAAGCCAGAACTCCTTCTTCTAAGTGACAACAGAAGGAACCAGAGGTGACCATCCCTCAACTAAAGTTTTCCTTTACAGTATTTACTGCCCCTGTATGATTTAGGCAACAGTTCAGTGCACCACCACCTGTCTGCAGGTTCAGAGGGTCAGTCCTTTCCTCAATCACATCACATCCTGTGCTCCAGGACCTATTTTAAACACTCCTTTTGTAGCCAGCACTCATGTCCATTCAGTTCTCAGTTCTTGGGTATACACATTCTAAGCTGTGTACTGAAAATTTAAGAGAAGAAAAATCTTTGAAGGGCTGGGGATGTTCTGACAGTAAAAGCTTGAATGCAGGATCTTTATAACATGGAAAAAACCTGTTTGGAAGGGATTTTGGCAGTTCATACAGTCCAAACTTTTGCTCATGATATGATACCACACAGTTGCTCCAGATTTGAAGCAGTCATATCTTGAAAAATCTCTGAAGATGGAGAATATAAAATTCTTCTGGGCAACCTGTTCTACCATTCAACCCTAAGGTGAAATGGACTTTCCCTGAGCCATAGTTTGAATATCCAATATTTCAATTTCTACCTGCTGTTTCTTGCCCACCCAGATCATAGATGTATTCCCTCATGTTCAGCTGTATAAATATAAAAGTAGGGTAGTGTTTCCCAAAACTGACACTACAGCTGTACTGAAGTTAAATACTTCCAGTGAAAGTACAAAAAATATGGCTTATTTTTGCAAAATGAAGATTTTTGCAGGTGGTTTCAAGAGCAGTTCATTAAATAAAACCAATAGAAAAATTAACTAACCCACTTTCCTCTGTTCACTGTTTCCATTCCCACCTCTCATAAATACTTTTCTGGCCTTACAACCCTCTCACTGAAAGAAAAAACAAAACAAATGTGGAGTGAAAAAAAAATAAAAGTAAATGAAAATATCTCAAAAGTTTAGAATTTCGATTTGAAAAATTATAACTTCAGAAAAATATTTTATATCTTTATTGTTTTTTACTTCCAATATAGCTCAAACCCTTCATCACTATTAAACTCATATAGGAGAAAAGGTTTTAAGGTCTAATCTACTATATTTTGCCTTCCTTAGTCAAGAAATTTATTGCATCTGCAGAATTGCTTGGAACCCTTAGGACTTTAACTTATCTTTTTGATCAAGTGTGTTGGAAAAAGAATCTCTTGTACCCACCTTGATTACCAGCAAAGAAAATCCAAACTCTAAGAAACTCACAAAATATCAGAAAAAACTTGAATTTAAGACATAGCATCAATGTTGGTTCTGTTAACTATGACAGATATTTGGACATAAAATTTTGTTAATTGAACAGATTTATCATGGAATAATTTCTATGCAAAGGCCAACATTTTCAAATGTCAGTACCCAAAAATCCATCTCCAGGCACACAATTAAACAAGACATAATTTTCAACTGTGCATCTGTGTAATTTTAACTATTCTGTGAAAAATCTCATGGGTTCCAAACAAGTTTATCTTTATATTGCATGTATATATAATGTCAAAATTTTGAGAGGCTTTAGGTTTTGAGGAGAAGAATTCCAAGAAAACACTTCTTCAGATAAATTCCCTGTTTGACCATAGACACTAAATAAATCTTGGCTATCTTCATACCAGATTAAATCCTTCTGTTCTTCACAGCAGAGGAGACAATAAATGGTTGAGAATTGCTGAGAAAAAAATATTTTAAAGAAACAATCATAAAGTTCAGTTCTGTGGATGGTGACTGACATATGAAGGATAGCATGCTTAACATATACCAAAAAAACGTTTCAAAACATCTTTCCTTATACAAATTGCAAAGGATTTTAAGACTTTCATTCTTCCTTATTTCTACAGAAAGTAGATATTCCCATTTTTCTATTTTGTGTCCATCCAACCCACACAACTGGAAGCAATCCTCTCAATTTTTACATTAAACTCTTTTTCTTATATGCAATGGTATTTTGGACAACAACATTAGAGCACATTTTAGCAGCTGTGTACAAGTCCCCAGTTTTACAAGAGGGAAATTTAGATATTAAACATACATCACAAATTTAGAAGCAAGCAGCTAGCTGACAAATCTTTCCTCTGATGATTCCTGTCTTGTTAGCTTTTTTTTGTAAGTCTCCCAAGAGTTTCTTTAGCTGCACCATGTGATATTTCACTACTGCTGTTTTCGGCTCTTGCAGCAAAACCTACTATTTCATCATAAACAAATAGTGTTAACACTTGTGATGCTTAATGTTTTGTCAGTTTGCTCAGCAAGTGTGAAGAAAATGCAAACACTTTCAAGCCTTTTTTCATGCTGTCAGACTGCACTAAGTTGAGGAGATCTCCCAAATGGATGCTATTGTACGCTGCATTTAGATCGTTTGCTAAAAAAAATTAAGAGTTGACACTCATGAGATTCTTAAAACAGGCAGTACCTGGTTATTAACCCTTTTTTTTTCTACATGGAACAAAGATTTTCCTTCACACAAAGCTTAGAAGCTGTGCACATATTTTTTAGCTATGACAGCCTTGCTTCCCAGAGTGGTTTGCCTTTCATTTCTGTGAATGGCTTCCTAGATTTTCCCCATGCATAATTTCTCTACACATGCTTTATATTATATTTTGATGTGCAAATCTGTGCATTATCTGCCCAATCAGATATGCTTTTCAACAGCTTAATTTTTCATAAATATTTATGTCTTTCATCACTTCATGTAATTAGTCCTTTATCATAAGGGGAATCAAAAAATATATGTGCATGTCATGCTTTGAAAAATATGGGTTTTCTTTTTTCTTCCATTGGTTCTCTTCATATATCAATTGGAAAACAAGAAAAAAGGTGGCTGTGTCCCATGAATCATTAATAGCAGATATATAATTCAATTGAAATAACTTCATCTGCCTTTAACAAACGTGGGTAGCCTTGGGAAAAGCTGATACACACAATTTCTGCTGTGCACAATGACACAATTTTAGGGCTCAAAGAAGTAATCCTGAAGTTTACCCTTGATTTCAAAAGATGTTTGAGGTGCATTAAAACATTGAAAACATCAAGTTCAATGTATTTAAAAGATATCTAGTGCTTTCTGACCAGGCCTGTGATACTCATGCTGGCCTCTAGCAGCTCATCTAGATAGATCACAATCTCCAAACCCCTTTCCTCTGTCTCAGATATTCCATTGCATCTCAAATGGCAAGACATGCTCCTTTTTAAGCAGCTGAATTAAGCCAGTAATAAGCCATGGTGCATCTATGATCTCCTAATTAATTTAAAGCTGCATATGAGATGCAAGGTACCACATTGCTCTGGGATGAGAGACAAAAGAAATTCTCATTCTTGGGGTTGTCCACCTGTGAATGGTTGAGTGTTTGGGCCTTGAGGGGATGTGTGTGTGGTGGTGTTTGTTCATTTTTATAAGTGTTTATAAGTTTCTTTGGGTACTTTGCAATTTAGAGGCCTGGTTTTGATAGCCTTCCTCATTTCCTGTACTTTTGTACTGTTGGGTTCGTCTGTTAAGTGAAGGAGGTCATAAAAAGGTTTCACAAGAGTAACAACCAAAAAAAAATGAATGCACTGGTAAACTTAATTTCTTGTCTCACACTGGACTTCTGGTTTGTTTGGGTTTTTTTCTGCTTCAAGATGATTTTTAAACAGACTTGAACAACCCTTTACATAACACTGTCAGTTTGAACCAGATTTATTTGTCCAATGAAGTGTGTTTTATCAGAACATTCATTACCCTTTTTGAACATAGTGGAGTCAAGGATCAGAAAGCAATTTTCCTTCTTTCCTGTTCTCAAAACCATGATTTTTTTTTAGTGAGGTTAAGCAGTGCTTTTTCAAATTCCCTGTGCTTGATGTGTCATCTATCGATGAGTCAAGCCTGTTATGCTGGAACTCTGAATGCAAGAATTGTCCCTCACTTTGAAAACTTTTGAAAGGAATGCTTTATTTTTATTTTTATTTTTCTATAGGTAAATTTGAAATAAGTTTTTATTTGTAGGTGTCATGGCCATACCCATTGATACAAGGTGTTTGTATACAGGCTCTTCAAATATTCATGTTTGCACCACGACTGCATTGCCTAACCATCTCTTTTTTGAAATACTAAAGCTACTACATCGACAGGAACAGACTGGAATTTCTTTGCATTTTTAGAAACATCTGCTCTACATATCACTGTGTAATGTATCTATATATTTACTGTAAAAGAAATTAAGGTGTCACTTTGCTGCCAAAAATTTAAGCATGTGCAGGACAGCGCTATTTTTGACACACTGCAGATGGAGTGCTTTAAAAAGGACAGTTTAGCCTTTGCAGCCACAAGTAATGGATGTATACCCATCCTCCAGATAAAAAACAACTCTATGGAGTGAATGTTTAGTCTACCTTTTTGCTTTACACTGAATTTTATTTGTAACAGCTGCTTTCTAGCTCACATGAAAGTGCTATTGATAATTGAGGGGAGAGCTTTGTGTTTAAACGTGAATCGTGTTTTTCTTACTGACTAGTTCAGCCCCTTCTGTAAAATAATGGAGTTTGAATTCACAGCTCCAAATTCCCAGGTTAATTCTCTCATAAAACAATGTTAGGTTGAATGGGATATCCTTTCAGTCTCTTGCTATGAAACTTTTGCCAGTATGTAGAGCAAAAATATCATATTCACAGGGAGGGATGCAACAAGCAGGAGTGAGACCCTACACAGTGGTCACAACATTTTCCTACAGCATTTATAATTTCCAAAAGCTCTTACACCCTTTACCTTGCCTGGAGCATGAAAGTGCAGTGAATATTGGAAAGCTTGTGGCAAATATTCAAGGGCTGGCATGCATCAGGATGGAATGGAAGAGCAGGAGGGGAAGATTTATCAGTCTCCCAAGATAACCATTTCATCTCTACCAGAAGTGACAGTGGTCAAAATGAGGTATTTTTGGTTTTGCCTGATTATTCATCTCTTAATTTCTCAAGCTCTCCCTCTTCTCAGTGAATATTCTTTGCTGGACATTTTTGATTTTGGTGTGGTCTAATTGTGAAAGGAACTGATGGTCCCATTTAAATTTATGTTATTACTTTAAATTAGACTGTTAAATAAATTTTCGCTTAAAAGAACACATCTATTTTGTATCACATAAAAAGTTGAATTTATTCAGGAGAAGGTCAAAAATATCTAAAAAATAGATAATAAAATCAAAGTTTCAGAATATGTATGAAACCATGACTGTAAAGTATATTAAATTAAGCAGCTAAGGATTTCAGTGATTGTTATTTGGAGAGGAATTTGCAAGAAGGAAAGGGTGATATCCCAGCATGGATATTCTTCTGTGCTCTTTCAAAGCTGTCTGTAAGAGCCAAGATCAATTTAGCTTTAAACATTCTTTTTCTAAAAGCTCTTTCTGGTCTTTCTGGGTTCATGTCTTGTGTCCCATACAGACAAAATAAGAGTGAAGGTCAATCAGTGCCTCAGCACAGGTTAGAACAGCCCTTCTGAGGAGAGTCTATATCAATAAATCAATCAATCAATCAATTAATCAATCAGCCAAAGGGTATCAATCCCTTGTACTGTGCTTTGGCTCAGGATGAGGGGGGATCCAGTGACCACCAGCTGGGTTTTGTCTGCAGGAGTTTGATTGCCTGAGCAATCTGTCTCTGTGGTCTTCCCAGCCTTTATGAGCCCAGGGATTTGGAAAATAAAAATATCAACTGAACCTCAGCTAAATCATATTGTACAGAATGAAGCAGAGACAGCTCTCACCATTCAGAGTACTGTGCTTATACCACCAATAATGTGAAAAAAAAAAAAAATGCTTCTCACAACTGACAATTTTTTACTTTCATTTTCCTTCCAATAAATAATACTGAGTTTGTGTAGATGCTTTTTAAGATGAAGAAGAATGAAGCAAAATTAAGTGGTATTGAACATCAAAACATCACTTTAGCTAAGCAGCAGGATGTTTAGATCTTTGCTGAAAGCTTATCTGAACTACTGGAAGCTCCTTGACTCTGCAAAATCATGCAAAACATTTAAAAGCAGGTCAAATATCAGGCACTTCAGCTGCCAGGAATTTCCCATCAGCAGAAAGGGGAGGAAAGAAGCCCTTCCATAATTCCAGAACATAGGAAAGGCCAGTGCTGCAGTCAGGTGACAAGCTAGGGGTATTGGGTATTGTTTTATCTAAATTACTCTTCTGAGAATTTAATTATATATCATTATTTTTTAATATAAATAGATTTTGTTCTTTTTAAGCAAGACCTGTGTCTAGATTCAAAAGCATTTTGCAAATGTAGTGCCATGCATGCTTCTGGAAATCCTTATGGACAATTATGTGTCTGGAATATTTAATTGCATGTGCACATATGGAATATTTCTACCACTTGCATGGACACATCCCTAAGTGTTTGCACAAACAATCATAATATTTAGACATAATTTATTAGCTGGACAATTATACAAATCATATATTTGTATTTTAAACGAGTCCCATATTTTTATTACATTCTGTGTAATATTTGATCAACTCATTAAGAAACATGAGGATTAAAATTCAGGAGTGTCTGGATGCATGCCTGTTACACTTAATTAGTGATTGCTAGGATCTGAGAATTATCATACTGCATAATGACAAAGATCTACACAGCAATAAAAATACTCTGCCCAGTATTTCAATAAGATCCACTGCCTTTGGTGAGCTTAAACAGGTGAAGTAAAATGCAGCATTTTGCATCGAGTCAGGGTTGAATTTCAGAGCTGTATTTATAAAGGTTGCAAGTCATTTAAAGAAGGCAGTAATTGTGGGAAGGTGTAACATTACAGATTTTTTTTTTTCCAGCCATGTTTAATGGCTTCAGTGTATATTAAATATTTAAACACATACAACATGCATTAAAAAAAATTGTCAGAGCAGCAGAGGATAAAAACACTGCACTTTTGGCGTAAAGATTTCAGATACAACACAGAGCACGGAAGCAGAGTAACTGAGTAAGCCTGAATCATCCTGCTGAGATGCTGAGAGTTTCCAAAGGGTTAAGGATGGCAAATCACATTTTGTTGCTATGTGCAGCAAGGATAAAGATCTCCTGGAACCCCCTTTAATAGGTGAAAGGTGGTCTGAGCCAAAACGCACACACTGACGTCCAACCCTTCCCCAGAGAATCAATGATGTTTTTTTGTGTGTGATCAATGTAATATTCCACAGCTAAATTTAGGGACTCTGCATCCTATGAAAATTGCACCTCTCTATGTCTAATTAACAATAAAAAATTGTGCTTATCTACAGGTTTAATTATTTAATCTACAAGGTTTTGATTAACTTAATCTTTTTAGTAAGAACAAAAGAGTATGGGGGTGGGGGAGAAGCATTTCTAATGTTGTTTACTCAGAAGGAATTCTGTAATTTTCCCTAGTCAGCTTGCAAGGATACACCATCTTTGCTGTTAACTCCCCTAACCCAAGCATCACACAGTGTGAGACAGACTGCTAATAGTTCTCACTGTCTCAGTGTATTACTTGGTTAAACCATAAACTGCCTACAAAGCTCCTCCTTTTCAGTTTGGAATTTTTACACACTTTTAGCAATAGATCATAAGATTCAGTGTTTGATTTTGGTGTGTTAGAGGAAAGCTAGAGATTTAAAACCAGATGCCTTTGGCCGCAGTAACTTGTTTGAGGCATATTTTACTAAGCAAAGGAATCTTTACACCAATGTAAACTCTATTTTTTTTTTCTGCTCTGCTCTCTGCAGTGATTTACAAATCTTGGGGTGATACATATTGTACCAGCAAAGCCAGAGGGAGCTTTGTCTGATATCAGTGGGGCCAGATTTCACTTTTAACAATTCATTTGGCACACGTGCTGGAGTATCTGCAGCGATGCTGTGGGTGGGTGTTGTGCCAAGGATGGAACAGGAAAGAGGAACTCCCATCACAGAAACTCTTCCAGGACCCCTCAGCACTGTAAACCCTCTCTTCTCCAAGCACTCTGAAGATGATTGTTTATATGCTATTGTCCTGCCTCAAAGACAAAAACCATTTAAATAAAGATTTCAAGGAGGAAAGAGTCCTGAGCCTAAGGAAATAAGAGTTCTGAGTTCTGATCTAGGGTGCTCTAACATCATAAGCAAACCCATATTAGAAACATTAACAAGAGTAATTAGCACATGATGAGATTTCTGAGAGTCTTGCAATTCATATCAAACTGAATAAAACCCCATTAAAGTCCACTTTTGGAAATATACTCTGCATTCTTCCAGGTATTTTTCCCCTCAACCTTATTCCCCACGTGTGAAATGAAGAGAATTAACATATATTAGTATCTTAGTGTCACAAATGTAACTGTGCATGCAAATATCTTAAGGATGGCTGTCAAGAGCATGAATTCAGACCTGGATGATCTCCACAAGTCCCTTCCAACCACAGCCATTCTGGGACTCTCTAATATTTAATCTATTACTCCAGAAATTACCTTATCAAGTAGAAGTTCATTAGGGATAGATGTCATATGATGTAGGGATTATTTTGAAATAGTTTTTATGTTAAGCTTACATTCAAATGCATTTTTTTAGGGAGAAGCCTGTGCTGGCAAATAGAACAAATTTTCAAGAACCAATTAAACCTCTATGTAGGAAAAGAAAAAATAGCTTGTCCAAAACCTGCAGAATAGTTGTATTTAACGTGATTCCACGGTCTCAGGCAAAGAATTCAGGTTTTCTCCAGAGAAGTTTGTAGCATTATCATTAAAACCAACAAGAAAAATATACTGTTCAATAAAAGTGCCATTTTTCACTTATTGGCAAGTAAGCAACACATGAGCAGCTCAGCTAGAAACTTATTTCATCATTTCAGTTACTTGTTGCAAAAAAAATGCAAAATTTTGACCCACGATTAGAACAGCCTACACACAGCTACACAGACACAGGAAGTATTGCAGCTCCTCAGGGATACTTTTAGATTTTTAGTGTTAGAAATGCTTGCTGATTTTATCTAAAATTCTAAGCCAAGTTGTGGTACCATCATCCCTCAGCACAATACACGCAATACAGACTTCCTCAGCTGCTCCATGCTTTGTATGAAAGACAGAGTTTTTGTAAATGTCTACATCACCACAATAATATGGTTCTTGTGATCTTATGAGGGAAGTGTAACAAATGAAAAAATGGAAAACTTTTTTTCCTATTGCAGTGGACACATAAAAAAATCAAATGTCTTCTTAAACAGCTCATCTCTGCCTGTCTAAAGAAGGCAAGTGGCAACAGAGGCTGATTGCAATCCTGTCTAATATCTGCTGATAAATGTGAGGAATCATTGTCACTAGCATTCTCCACCATCTCCTCTCCAAGACAGGCTCAAGAACCAACATTCCTCTATAAATAAACTTTCAGGGACATTTTAGAACCACATGGCCTTCTGGTGGATAAAAATGAGAGTTATTCACATATCCCCCCCTCATACAGTCAAATAAAAAAACATAAGAATTCTGTTTTGCTCCATGGATAAAGAATATTCACAGAACACAGTTCATCCTTCTTGTCTCTAGAGTGGTTTCCATTAAATATTAAAACAAACTGTTGTGACTGAAAGGCAAAGGAGGCTCACTGTTTAGAGGGAATAAACACTGTTAATGTCATTACTTCCAAGAGGTTACTAATCATTATGAAATCTTGATTAATCATGCAGTAAAACAAAGAAGACATTCAATTGAACATGCTTGGGTTATTTAAGTCCTGTAACTCATCTGTGTACAAAATAGGATTTCAGCAGTTCTCAGGTATGTCTGATTGGGAATGCCAGCCACTCCAATTTTACTTATTTAAATGATGTGTCTTATCAATGACAGGCAAAAAACCTAAGAAAATCACCCACACTCAAATCTTCAAAACTCCAAAACCATTAGAAATATACTAAAAATCTCAACCAACATGTTATAATCCCAGATCACAAGCCAGGGAATTTAGACAATTCTCTGATGGAGTTAATATCATGGAAAGAATGAAGACCAGAGGGACAAATGGAAAACTAATTTGGGAGAAATTCAAACATTTGAGGAACTAATGGGCTCAGCTCCATTCCAAGAAAAGAAGGGTGTGTGTGGTAGAGTGACCAGAACACGTACAATTGAAACATTAGAAGACAGCAATTTCACTTGGTAATTTGGAAGTTTCTAGCTGGCAGTATTTGAACTGCATTTAGTCTACTCTTAACTGTGGTTCTTGCTGTACACAGTGATAAAGGCTGGCTAATGAAAGCAAAATTAAGTAAACTACAAATCCTCTGTTCAATTTTTTTTCAGGTGTTTACTCATTCGATGCCCCCTCAAGCCCAGATGCTAACTCATTATTCCCAGTAGAACTCCAAATCAGTGCCACAGACACACAGAAAGGTTACTTGAACTATCCAGAATCTGGTTTTGAAGCAAATTATTCTTCCATATGTTCAACATCTCCAGAAGAAAATAGCACAGGCAGGACTATTTATGTTTAACATTTCTGAAACAGGTTTGAATCCCACTGAAGTAACAGGTAACTGCATTAAAAGGGGAAAAAAACCCCAAACACTTCAGCAGGATCACAAGCTATTTTTCAGATGAGTCTTTCATGCATGTTTCTGACAAAGACTGGGCAGCTTTCAGGGTATGTATTATGTCTGCACAGTGAACAGGGCTGTTGTTCACTGAGATAATTCTTTACCTGAAGCAAACAGGAATATGTGGGATGAAAACTGAAATTATTGAGAAGTGGAGAACTGAAGGACAGAACAGGTTGGGAATTTTCAAGGTTCACAACAAGTTTCTGGTGCAGGTGGAAGACTCTTTCTACCACTGAACCACAGGCAGAAAGGAAAATATCTGTCCATGTAGTGTAACAGGCTCACTGCTCTGCCCTGGGCTTCCACACTGCTAATGGGAAAAAATGGGAAATACAGGAAAATGGGCCAGCTGCTGGAACAAGTCCAAATAACACTTCCACTCTTTTCACAGGTGACACAATCCACTCTTCCTTTTCTTGGATTAGTTTTGCTAAATGCATTCCTTTTCCCTTTAATAGATGAAATAGAAAACTGCATAAGTCTTGCACCAACAATGCTTTTAAACAGATACACCACTTTTATTTTTCCCCTAAAGATGAATTCCTTCCCTGGTGTGCATAAACTTTCCAGAAGATGGACTGCAGACTTGCTTTTAGGATCTCAGAAGATACTTTTGAACGTCAGAGGAGCTTAGTCACCTGATTAAAAGTACCCAGGAAAATTTCATTATTTGAACTGTTTCCTGACCAAGAGTAGAAATTAATGTGTCCATGGAAGCAACTTTAGCTACAGCAGCCACCCAGCACCTCTGTGAATGCATGATGCATATTTCCCTCAGTATTCCGTGAATTCCCTTCCTGCCCTGCCTCAGCAGCTCCTTTCCTGAAGGACTGAGGGGCAGGAGGAATTCTGTGGGACATTTCTGGCCTTGGGGTCACGATGAGTTTGGTCCTGTACCTGCATCATGCTGCCAGCACAAAAAAACCCCACTGTTAGTGAGCAAAATGTCATTTGTAGCTTGCAGTGCACAAGTGCAATTCTGTGTTAACAACACACCACTGCTTGTTCCTGCCTTCATTATCTGTGGATGCTAACAAAGTATGGATTTACTGGCATATGACAGTTCTGCCCTTGATATCTAAGGCTTTCCTGTAAATAAATTAAATTAAATGCAAATAAAAAAAAAAAAACAAGCCTAACCCAGCTTGTTCTGTTTGTACTTTTGTCACTGCAGGCAACCAGAGTGTGAAGCAGGTAAGAAGTCAAGCAAGCTCTTGACGTCAGTTATTCCTCATTTGGAACAATTTTAAACAATCTTTGACTTATGTTCATATGCTGATCATTGATTAAGCCCCAGGGATATTTCCTCCAGTGTTTCTTCACCTTTATTACTATAAACAATGTAGTACTTTTCCAAACCTCTTAGTCTCAGACTCTGTGTACAGTCTATTAATAAATCCACCCTTATATATTTTGTTTCTCATTAATACCAAGATGACAGCTGATATTCTGACAATCTCTGGGTCTCTGAAACACTCATCATTATCAGCAATAAGTCATGTTTATTTCTTAGCTGCACTCAAACATTAGAATTTATGCACAAAGAATAAATCATTCCTCCAACAGAATGATCAGTTTTTGTATTTCTCAATCTAGTTACACATTACTCACTTGGCATTTTCAGCTAAATGAATATGCTCACTTAAAATAAATAGTAAGGAAAAAAACAATAGCAGAAAAAGAGATTTAATAGTCACGTAGCATGCATCTAACCATCACTAAGGGACTCCTGATGTTACAAGAACCCACTGATGCCTGCTTTCATGCACACAGCACACACAGTGGCTTTAGTCACAGTTAGTTTCTCTCAGTGTCTTTTATTAAAAACAAAGGAAGGTTCCAGTTCACAGATTAATAATCTGTGACTTCGAATTTCAGCTGTTTTCAGTAAATATTTCACGTGTGTACCTGGATTTCGTGTTTCTCCATCGCAGGGAACCCAGCAATACAGACTGCTCAAGCTTTGTTCTCAGCCTTTCTCCAAACCTTCTCCAAAAGCCACTGTGGTGTTTTGCTACTGCCCCTTGAAAGTCTCAGCTTGCCTAAAACTTTCTTTCCCACTGAAAAAGTGGTTTTTCAGTGGGAAGGTGGAAAAAAAAATGTTCCCAAAGTTGGAGGTGGAAGGAAGGGTTTGTAAAAGTAGAGGTGAGAGGGTTTAACTCCTCTGTGTGCAAGGTGCTGTCAACTTCATTCTTCTGATTTCCAGTCTGTCACCATTCTTCACAGAAATCATGTAATGCTGGCTTGGGCTTTGGTTTTTTTCCTGCCTGATTCTAAGTTTGGTGAATCTTCAACTGAGAATGGCCCAGCAGAATAAATTAGTAATGGAAATTGATTTGTCTGTGTCAAATGCCTATTTCTGCCATTTCCATCCACAGAAAAGAACCCATCTGAATGTTCTCCATTATGGTTATGTGAAAATAATTCCCAATTTTTATTAATTTTTATTATTTTTTATTATTTATTATTTACACATTATTATTTACATATTATTATGGATTTATTTTATTGTTTATTTATTATTTTTATTTATTTATTGTCATTATTTTATTTTAAGCTGTTAATTACATATTATTATTTATTATTTTATTGTTTATTTTATTGAGTTATGATTTTTATTTATTTATTGTTATTCTTTTATTTAAAGCTGTTTATTACATATTATTATTTATTATTTTATTGTTTATTGTTATTATTTTTATTTATTGTTATTCTTTTATTTAAAGCTGTTTATTACATATTATTATTTATTATTTTATTGTTTAT
>NC_031774.1:2372597-2392028 GCF_001522545.3 Parus major | reverse complement strand
TTTTATTGTTTATTTTTATTATTATTTTTATTTATTGTCATTATTTTATTTTAAGCTGTTTATTACATACTATTATTGATTTCTTTTATTGTTTATTTTTATTATTATTTTTATTTATTTATTGTCATTATTTTATTTTAACCTGTTTATTACATACTAATATTGATTTATTTTATTGGGTTTTTTATTATTATTATTATTATTTATTGTTGTTCTTTTATTTTAAGCTGTTTATTACATATTAATATTTATTATTTTATTTTTTTATTATTATTTTTATTTATTGTCATTATTTTATTTTAAGCTGTTTATTACATACTATTATTGATTTATTTTATTGTTTATTTTTATTATTTTTTATTTATTGTTATTATTTTATTTTAAGCTGTTTATTACATATTATTTATTATTTTTTTATTTATTTATTGTCATTATGTTATTTCAAGCTGTTAATTAATGGCCTACCAGAAGCACCAGCTGAGAGCAGCCCAATGCAGGGCACTGCAGAACCACAAGTTAGCATGGGATTTACAGATTTCTGCAGTCAGGTCATGCAGTTTCATGATCCATCCCTTACCAGCTAGACCTGAGCCTTTCAACAGGATCATGAAGCACAACAATGTTTATATTCAGTCATTTACTGCTGTTGTTTCATGCATTTCCCAGACATGTTCTAAACTGTGACAAGAAGGAAAGTCTTTAAGTTCCTTCTCTCATATTTTCCTGCCTGAGAGGTGTTGAAGCATTAAATAATGACTGCTAGGAGAGCTCAGGACAAGCATTTCTGTGTAAATGGTGATAACAATTGTTACTCTTTCTGAATATTGACTTCACACTACCACAGGCTACTGATTTATTTCCCTTTCTGCTGGGTATTTGGAAATGAAAAACAAAAATTATCATTGTATTGTGTTTGCATGGCAAGCTACTGGTAGCAGAGGGTCTACAGGGCTGGCTCCTTTGGCAGAATCTTCCCCCATGCCCAGTGGAGCCAATTCCAGCCATCTCCCACTCCCATCTGCAGTGAAATCAAGCCTGGGAAGAAGGGGAGAGGTTGGGAGCAGCTTTTAAAGATTTGATCTTATTTCTCATGATCCTACTGCAATTTTATAGGTAATAAATCCAATTCATTTTCTCCACTCAAGTCTATTTTGCCCATGAAGTTTGTTGCTGGGTGATTTCTCTGTCTTGAACCACAAACCTTTTGTCATATTTTCTGCTCCTTCTTTTGCTGAAAAGGTGTGAGAGCACCATCATGCTTTGAAGGTGGAACAAACCTCATAGAAACCACAGAAAATGCCTGGAAGTACTGGGAGAATTCAAACATAACCACAAAGTATATACAGTGCAAAAACAAGCATTTTGAATAATTTCTTGAACTGCTTCTTTTAACTCTTATTGCAGTATTCCTTGCAGTTCTTCCACTTGACCTTGTTCAAATCCTCATTCTTTCTTCAGGAAAGAGAGCAAAAAAAAAAAAAAAAAAAAAAAAAAAAGGCCATGGACAAGGAATGGAAGCAGAAATATCTCCAGGAGCTTCCTCTCTGTAGGTGAAATTTACTCTAGAGAGGGCAGAGAGTTGCCTTCCTCCTTTGCTTGCTCCTTGTTCCTCACCTCCTGTCACTTTTCCAAAATATCCTTCTTGGAATGTTCTGACTTTTATCCTCTGACAGTTTTGTCAGGAGGGTAAATTCCAGCCTACCAAAGAAGCACAGCTTGGATCAAAGTCCAAATTGACTTGCTAGAGCTCAGCACATCTGGGGAGGTTCTTCTGGTGCATCTTTATTTTATTTTTTGATTCAGAGCAGCTACAGAGCGTGGAGGGCTGGCTGCTAACTGCTCTAACAAGCACAGCAGAGTAACAAGAGATGATCCTGAACAAAGTTGTGAGAGGTCTGCAGCCCCCTCCAGCACCACCTGCATTCAAATTTGTAATTCATCGGTTTGTGATGGGTCTGTAGGGACCTGAAGGCCTTTCCCTCCCCTACCCCACAGCCCAAAAAAATTTCCAAAAATACTTTTGTGTGTCCAGGTAGGTAAACACACAGATTAAATCCACTGAAAGCAGCAACAGAGGTTAGAAGAGAAATACTTTTAGTGTGCAGAGCTACTCCTACACCAACAGCTGGTAAGACCTGAGAAAAACATAAATAAACGAATAAGAGACAGAAAAATTTTTAGTGTCATGATGTGCAATCACACACTGCACCATCCTCTTTGATAAGCAATAGGAAAAGGAAATCAACACATTTTCACTTTGAGGCATATGGCCTATCAGCAGTAACCTTTATCCAAGAACCTTTACATCCAGCTATGAGATGATGCACACAAGCATGTCTGGATTGCCAATTAATTACATGTAAATTCTATCAATTCATCTGCACCATTTGATTTTATTTTTTTTTTTATTCATGAGAGCTGTAACAGTCTGAAAATTCCCAAAGGCATGTGTGGGAATGCTTGCCACCTGTGAAATAATACTGCAACAGTGAAGTTTTCAATACCTATAACAGAGTACTGAAGACAAGTTACAGTACAAAGCAAGAGCATCTAGTAAAATTTAATTACAGGATTTCTACTGTTGATTTCAAAAATTTGCAATGCTTACATTTCCTGCCTTTTATGTAAGACTACTTTTAGCTAAAAGGGTAAAAATTCTTATTTAATGCATCAGACAGGAGAGAGAAAAGGTGAAAAGGGGAAAGAAGAACTACAAGAACTCAGAGATGACTATTGCAAGACTGACATCTTCATCAACAAGCATGTGTATGGATTTATGACATTTGTCTACCTCTTTCTGGTCATTAGAACTAATTCTCTTCAGATGGAGGTTAACTTTTTTTTTATCTCAGTTTCTTCCTTTTCCATTTCAAAGTCCTGTCAGGCATGGACCAAAGTTGGGTGATTCAACTCAAAAGCTCATACACGAATTGCACAATCATATTGCCAGAACACTTGATTTTCAGAATAAAATACAGGCATTCAGTAGTCACAGTAAAAGCAGAACCAAAACATACGTGATGCAATCAGATCTTGTGCTGTTTTTATACAGAGATGCAAATTAGTTTTAATCATCTTATGAGTTTAGGTTTAGTTTAGGTCAGGATGTGCTCTGACACAGATCTTAATGACATATGAGAGGTACAGACAGTAGCAACAAGAACGGTTTTCCAAATTTTTTAAAGGTGAAGAAAGTGAAAATCTAAAGCAGAAAAAATATTTCTTTGCTGAAGAAATAGCCAAGATCTCCCAGTTATCACCTGCAAAATCATAATTGTACTTTCTTCTTGTTCACCTAAGAAATATTGTATATATTCTTAGTGATATGTAAAAGCTGCTTATTAACAACCTGCAACTTTTCCATTGACAGTGGAATCAAATGCCAAAACCTGTCTTAAAGGTTTTGCAAAGTCACTTAGTGCCCAAAGAAATTAAAACAAATGGAAGATTTTAAATTTCACAGCACTTCATGCAAACAAGATTTCAAAACAAAGGGAGCTGTGAAAACCTTGGTGGAACACAGAAAAGAATACTCGAGGTAGGGAGTAGCATTCTTTTTTTGTATTCACCAATAATGATTACACACTGTGGATTGGGAAATAAGTATATTAGCACAATAATCTGCCTCCCATGAAATTTAAAAATCACCATAAACCTCCCTGCAGCAGAGGAAGAGCACTAATTAACATCAAATAATGGATCATTAATATCAAATACTGGATCTCATTCATATTTGGCCCTTCATCCCCTCCCAAGATAGGAGTTTAGGGTACATATTCTACCAGATACTGGCAGCAGTTGGAACATTCCCTTCATCTTAAAAAAAGATCTCAGGCACCCACTACTGTAATCTTTACATTTATAGTAACCTGCCAGTTTCTACTTTTATTTAAAGTAAGTCCTAATTGTATATGGGATTTTAGGTCTCAGTTTAAATTTGAAATATGAAACAGTATTCTCCTACAGATTTTTCAAGGAAAGCTGAAAAAACACTATTTTTTAAGAATACAAGAAAAAGAGATGGAAAATAGAATTATTTTTTTTTACTCAGTGTTGGGAGAATCATTGAAAACAGAGTTGATCATGAGTAGTGCTTGAAAAAAGACAATTTCATTCATAAACTTGCTATTGCATTTTTATCAGCTGGAATTAAAAAATTGCCTCATGAATTGCATGATTTATTTTTAATCATGCCGTATTTTATTTTCAGATAAAAGATTTCCACTAATACTTTAGTCCTGCAGGAATATTGTATTATTTGCAGAAGAAGCTCTTTACTCCCCTTGGGTTTTCCATTCTAAGCAGGAAGATATGCTGCTAATATTTGGATGAGCTCCAGAAAAGTAGATAAATATCTGGATGAGAAAGGAGTATAGACAATGGAATCAACATATGCACACACTAACCTCAAAAAGGCACATGCAATACATGCATTTTTACTGTCACTCCCTGCTGCCCACCCTAAAGAACAAGTTATGCTCTTCACCTTTCTAGATCTTATCTTATAATTGTGCAGGGAAAATGTTAATTGCAGCAACATGCCTTACTAACAGAAGGATTTATCCATTCCACTTACACTCTTTCTCAGTGATTTAGCACAACAGTGAACTTGTAGAATTAACATACTGTGGATTTCACTTCTCATAAAAGAGAACATCAGATGTTTGCTTCTTTCCAACAGGCTCCACTTGCCCTGCTAGCTCCTGTGAGAACCTTGTTAGCAACAGATATTGTACTACCAGTAGCTTTTATCTATAGAGATCCCATACAAAAAAAAATCCCAGAAACAATCAAAACAAACAAAATAAAAGGACTGAAAAATAAATCCAAATTTTGACATTGATAAAATATCCCAGTTTGAGGTAAATGGTTATCTCTCCTCTTTTCCATTTCCTCTCTTTAATAAAAATAATTGATCGGTTTGCATTGCATGGTTTCTTCACTATTCCACCTGGGTATAGAGCAGGAGGTCTGAAAACTGGAGCCCAGCTCATAGTCAGGACACCAGGGAAAGCATCTAATAGCCTAGGAAGTGGAGTTGCCTTTCAATAAATAAAGGTATTTAAAAAAAACAACATTATAACAAGACCAGCAGCTTGAGGAGAGGGAGAGTGAGCTCCACAAGCTGGACAAAAACTCCTTACCCCATCCCCTAATGCTCTTTGTGGCCCATGGAAATCCAGCTTCTGCCCCTTTTCCTTTCAGCTGATGAGGGCAGAGGTAGAAGCAGCACATTTCCTTATGCCATAAGGTTCTCACTCATTACTGTAATTGTCCACATGTACATAATATATTTGATTGTCATCATCTGGCCAAAATGTATATGAAGGCAAAAAGAGAAAAAAAATTAAGCTGTTAAGTTTGGAGTTCATTGCCTCAGAAATTAACTCCATAGTCTACAAAATACACAAACCCAATAATATATATGCTATATTGCATTATGTGCCCAAGTTGCTTTTCCAGGCAGCAAGGAAATAAAAATTCCCATGTACCTCATTGTGTGGCTTATATCCACACTTGGGTCCAAATTTGCTGAAGACTATTAAACACCATATAGGATTTATGGGTTTCCATACATTGTCCAGCAAGATGCATTGTCATGTAAAATATTGCCAAGTCTTTACCCCCATATTACTAAACAATTTTTAAACACTTAGTTGCAGCATCATTTATTTCCAGCTATATCAGTGGAATTTACTAAAAAAACCCCACAATGTAGTAGCCAAAACTGAAGAGGCTAAATCTCAATTTAAAGACCAAAAAATGACATGAAAGAAAGATTGGGTAAAGTTTAAGCCAATGAAAGTATGAGTCATTATTATATAACAAGCAAGTTGGGTGTATTTTAAGCTGAAAAAAAAAGATAGGTTGAGAGGGGAAGAGAGCACAGAAGTGGGAGTCAACAGGGGAACTGAGGTAAAGTAAGTGGGTATGTAAAAGTTTATGAGCACTATTAGGAACTTATATGTCCTCTTAATTCTTGTTTACCTACATTCCTTTAAGTCTCAGGTAGAACTGTTATAAAATGTTAACTGTTTTCATCCCAGGGGATGAGCTATCCATTCAAACCATATCAATGTAATTAATTGCCACTAGGTAGCTATTAGGCAACTTCTAGGTAACTTTGACAAACTTATTTTGTTCATAGAAGACACAGCTGGGTAGAAATTAGTCTCTAAAAATACTTTCACACAACCTGCTTGTTTTCTAGTCACTGTCTTCTTATGTTATGCTCATTCCATCTGTCAATAGATATGAGTCACACATTCGACCTTTCAGTTTCACTTGCGCACATAAATTTCTTCCAATTTCCTGTGAAACAAACACTTTTAACTCTTGGTGGGCCAGCAGTTCACACAGATGGCATGCTGGAATGGCTGAGGTAGAAGCAAAGTCTCCTGTTGATGTTCTCATCTTTCCAGTCTGCACTACCTTTCGAGAGTAGATTGTCTCTCCATTTCGCTGACCGTCCTTCTGCCCACGCTGCCACAGCTCGCACTAAAAAAAGTAGCGAGTAATATGGAACTCCAGTTCAAAAAACGCAGTCTAACTATATTTTTAAAGAATGCTAAACAACAGAGAAGCATATACAAGTCACTCCTGACAATACCAACCATGATCAGCAGATTCACTGAAGTAAAACTGTAATTTTACCAAAGCAAAGCTATAATTTTACCGTTTTCAAACCTGAAGCAGTCAACATTTGGTACAAAGCTAGCTTAAAAATAAAGACTCATGCTTGCTCAAATGCTACCCACTGACATAAATCATGATGCCTTTACCAACTGATCCTACATTGCTCCTTCCCAAACACTATAAACACCTCCAGTATGAACAAAGAATGAACACAGCCACAAAAAAACACAGAAAAAAATGTAAGTCAGAGCATTATTTTGGGATTTGGGGGTATATTACCTTCCTTTCTTTCAGGCATGGTGCACAATTTAATTCAATCTTTCAGGAAGCTTTAAAGACAAAGGGTAAAATAATTGGTTTTAATAAGAATCACAAGGCTGGACTATTGAGAGACCAAATTCTGCACAATGACCTGGTAGAGAACGATGGAGGCTTGACGAGTACAATTTGTTAGCAGACCTCATTTGCAAGCTCATTTACCTCATTACTGTTGAAAGAGCAGCTCTGCAGCGAGATGCTTTCACAGAACAGAAGACTCACAGTCTGTTTCAATTAAGCATTACAATAGCATACAAGGCTCTGTGGTTTGGCACTGTGATTGCCTTCCAAAATACACCAGGCTTGGACCAGCTGTAATATTGCCCCATCAAAACCACTTCAGCCACCCAGGCAAAGCTGCTTTTCTTCTGTGACTGAGATTTCCCTGTCTGCAGTAACTGGAGGACAGTTTTCATGGAGAAAACAGGATCAAGCCTTCAGGTCAGACCTGAAGGACAAAGCCCAGAGCTGCTGGCAGGGATGGGTTGTGGCTGAGGTGGCACTGGAATGGCTCAGGCTCCTCTGCCCATACTCCAACGTGACACCTGAAGGGGCCAGGGAGGTTTTGGCACTGTTGTCACACTGTATTAGGGATGGCAATAGTGATGACACAGCCTCTCAAGCTTAGCTGCAAAAGAGAGCAAGTATTATTCTTCCAGATCTTCTTTTATAGACAGTTCTGAGCAGGTCCAAAAAGGCAAAGCTTTCATTTGCCATCAAACCAACACATCACCAACACTGAACAATTGGGAACAACACCCCTTGACTGTTTCTTACAGGTCAACAACGAGACAAACAACACCTGCAAAGGTTGTTTTCCTTCTCCAAGGACTGCCTGGGTTCCTCCTCACACTTTCTCAGGCCAGTGTGAGAAAGTTGTGTGACTTAGTTTCACGCAGACCCTGTGCTCCCTGCCTGATCTCTCACATTCACATCATGTGGGAGAAGAAATTTAAGAAAAATTGTAAAATGTGGAAGCACCCAGAAAGCCTGCTACTGACTTATGGATGAAGACTGGAATTTTTGATCTTGGGACACTGAAACATTGAAATAATCATGAACATGAACATCATGAAACATCATGAACATTGAAATAATAAAACAATCTGAGTATTTCTATAACAGGTATGTGCTCCCAGTCACTTATTTAAGTGCAGATTAACCAAGTTATTGAATCCAAGATGATATCATAGATGTGCATATCTGGCCTTTGTGTTAAAAATCTTGTTTCCTTACAGAAAAAGCCCACTTAAAGGATTGATTTTATTTCTGGTAACTTATTCTCACTGCACACTAGAAGAAGTAACCAAAGAAAGAAGAATTTTCAAGCAGTACTGAGGTCACTAGCAAACACGAACTTTGGGACATGGATTTCTGAACTGAAGAAAAGGAAAATAAATATGCAAATATGGACAATCAGAGCTGAAATTAGAAATATTAGTAATAATATAAGTAATAAGTAATATTAGCCACCATTTCTTTATTTTTTTTGTTAAGTGGGGGTGGGGTGAAGTGGACAAGCTGTTATGTTTTTTATTACTATTTTTTGTTGGTTTTTTTGAAGTGTCAAGAACCACTCAATCAGAATTTGTATCCTGATATTTTGGTCATCATGTGCCTGTAGGCTAAATAAAAATTAGTATTCTTCAGGATCTTTATATTTATTAGTTCTGATAAACAGTTGCCATTGGCACACAGTTGACAGTAACACCTACAGTGTTAAAAAAATCCCAAACCACAAGCAAAAAACCCAGAAAATATCTGTTAAGTGACTGCTCTGTTTTAAACACCAGCTTTTCTGTGTCAAACTTCATCTTTCAAAAATATTTATAATACATGGTCCATTTACAGATGTACATGCAGTCTATTATTGCTTTCTTAAGGCTTCAAGTCTCTTGGCATTTATCTTCAACTTCCAAAAGCATAAATGTCCATTATTGCCCAAATTTCATCTCACTGAAGTCAACTGAATTTCAAAGTTGACTGTCCCAACATGTGTGATGACACAGCAGCCTAGTCAGGCTGTTCTGAAGTCCATGTGTATTTGTTTCTCTACAAGAACCTGATCTCCTTTTTGGCAAGACCAGATTTTTATTTCACAAAGCAGGCAGAGAAAAGATATGTTGATATGAAAATTTCAAATAATTTTTTTTACCCAGGAAACCATTTTTTATTTATGATGTCCAAATTTATTGTTGGTTGTGAGACTATGACCTAGTACAGACTAATTTAAGACTAATTTTAAATACAAAAAAGTACAATTTATGTTTTAATTAGTTGAAGTTAGTGGGCTTTAGATTAAAATAAATTAAGAGCAAATAAGTATTTTAAGTGCCTAATTTAATAACATTTTTTAGTTACCAGTAAAATCCAAGACAATCATTACAAATAGAATGAAGGAAAGATTTAAAGACAGTCTGGGCTTAGTTTTTCTTACAGGGTTCTTCCCAAAAACCCAAACAAGCAGTCCATATATTGATAACAGTAAAATTAAGAATGAGAAATAAATATTTGTAGCTTCTTTGCCAGGTATACATTTGCATCAGTTGACTCATCCCCTGATACAGATTTTTGCAGTGATCCAGTGACTGTAGTCATTTATTGGTGTCAGAGAACTCCTGCCTAGGGAAGGTGAGATTTAAGAGCTTTGGGTTTGAAAATCTCATCTCAGGCAGTCAACAACACCCTCCTTTAATTCCATAACCAGGAATTAGAGAACTATTTTGCTATTTAAAGAAGCAGCACTCTATGGTAATGTCACTTCTCATGAAGTTTCTAATAACATTACATTTTAAAAACAAAATGAAAGAATTACTCTGTGTGTTCCTTCTCTCCTGAGTTACTTAACAGGTAGAACTGGCCCAAAGCAGTCAATAATTGGCCAAGTTTTGCTTCCAGCAACACCAGCCAACATTTTCCAGCCACAGCCACTGGAAAATTTATTAACTGAATGCCAACATATAAGGAAAAACTTCATCAAACTTTTCAAAGAGCAACAAATTTCACACATCATTCAGTTTCTGCAGGTTGATCTGGAACCTGAGGTTTAAACAAATGATGCAGAATGAGAATAGACTGCTTATGATTTAGCATACTGATATGCCCAGACTCCTTCATCAGTATGCTGCAGAGTTTTACAGCTACAAGCTGCCTTAAAATTGATGAAAGGCAATGTAACTTCTGTTGGATGATTCTGTGCATCTTTGAGTTGACAAAACAAGGCAGTATTTCGAGTTTTTGCTTGCAAGGAAACCTCCCAAATCTTTTGCTAATTTTATTTAATGAAATACCTTTTCTCCAAGTAACTTGATTTCCTGCTCTGATGCTGATTCACTATTTCCACTCAGCACCTTGCTTACTCCAATTGAGGACTACAGATTAAGCCACTGTTAATAGCAGGTTAATGACAAAAAATCATTTGCTAAAATTAAAGAGTATGGGAGACAAGTAAAATCCACCAAGTCAGATGTTGGAAAAGCCCTAGAATAAAGGATGGTTTAGAAAAAAACCCACACTAAAATAAGTAAAGTACATTTAGTGATAAATGTAGTCATAAATGTACATTTAGTGATAAGTTAATATTAAATTACATATAGAAGACACAGATTTATGTGTTTGAAAGAGTGTATAGGTGCACTGCAGAGGAGGAGGAGGGTGCCATGCCTGACTGCATGGGATAGCAAAGAGATTTTGTTTTGGGATGGGAGGGCTCTAACAGCTCTGGATGGCTTCATTACACAGCAAAGGCTGTTGTTCTCTTAGTACTAATTAAACCTTAGGGAACAATTTGTTGAGATAGCTGGAGAAAATTTGGATGAGAGCAAGAGAGGAATTTTAATGTTCTAATCCCAAGCAGAAGCAGGAACATTAAAGTTCTAATATGATTCCAGCAGAGGAGCTAGCTGACTGATACTGCAGAGAGGTGGAACTGAAGTTTATCAATGTTTGCAGCACTTTGCAGGATTGAGTTGTTTAATGCAGGTACATGAAAACAAAATAAAATTAATAACTCCATCCTTTTATATAGTTACACTGTCACAAAATACTCTTCAGTTTGTCTAGGTACTGTTAGAGAGTTTATGGCTGAATACTAGAATTACTCCAGATAGTGGCTTTGAATCCCTAAATATTTTCCCATTCCTTTTTCAAATTCTTGTTAACAAATGAAGGAACCTCCACTCTTCCACCAAAGAAGTTCCTGTAACTCCTATTTTCTTTCACTCTCAGCACCATCACTGAAGGCTGTACTCTCATGCTCCTGTGTGAGCTTGTACCAAAAATGGACTTCTAGCACAGGTAATGTCTGATCTTTCACCTACATGTGAATTTAAGTGATGTCTGTTTTTTCTTCTAGGTCATAGCTTAGAGAACTGAGAACAGATAAAAGTCAAACAGGATAAAAGAGCTTGCTTGTTTCTTTGCTGACAGAAAAAGTGGCAAACTGGGAGGATGTCTAGGGTTCAAATAAAAAAAAACATCAACTAGCAACAGTTCCCTGCCAAGGGAGGTGGAGAGGGATAAAAAGGGAGGAGAAGGTGTTTTCTAGATTGGCTAGCTGAATTAGAGCAAGCAGCTGTGAGACATAAACACTACAACTTTGTTACAGGTTTTTAAGGGTAAAAACACAGGAGAAGTAGAGTGAATCATCTGAGGTCAGGCAAGAGAGGAACAAGTATACACAGGTTTGTGTACTTGGGGACAAGTTTTTGCTCAGATAATATTTTAAAACACTGGAGATTAAAGCATTCCCTTTCTTAGATTTACAAGAACCTCAAGACTTAATCCAGATAAAGACACACCTCAGAAAAAAAAATAATAAAATCGAATTCTTTGCTGGGAAGCACCACAGAATAACAATTAAAATAATAAAAACCAAAAATAAACAAACAAAAAAAAAATCTTCCTTTTTCAGACACAGATGTCACTCCCCATTTGGACTTCTCAGACACTTTTAGCTTCAAAAGAACAGCTGAAACAATGTGGTTTACCAAACCCCACTCCTCTGTTAAAGAAACCTCTCCTGGGGTTCCATGAGTTTTCCATCTGTTATAGTGTTTCAAACTTCCTAGAAATCTTTGCTTGACTTCACTAATTTCTTCCCTAGAAAAAAGAACAAGATTTTCTTTGTTCCTTAAGGGAACAAGGCAAGAAAATGATGATGTAGTGTAAGGACCATCTAAGCTTCTGTTCTCACAGGATGAAAGGCCATAAATAATAATTATTAACAGTTATAAGAAAAGGTAATCTCCAAGATTGCTTTTTAAATTAAACCTTTTTCTGTCCTAAATTACATTTGATATTAAGAAGCACTCACATCTGATATTAAGAAGAATTTTTGAAATAAGTTTTGATATTTTTTAAAAAAAAAATTTTTAAAAAATAAATTTTTTTAAATAGTTTTTGAAATAATTGTGTGTCTAACTAATACATACAACATATTTCATTTGTTGTGAGGAGGAAAATTAAACCACCAAAAAAACTCCACCAAAAACCCAAACACACACTTAAACAATCAATCCCAGCCTTAAATAAGAGATGCTCAACATTGAAATCCACAGGAGCTCAGGATAGTCAGCAATTGAATCCAAAAAATGTTGGTTTTTTTTTCATGTAGAAGGAAGCCACCTAGCCCTGGATATTTTTTACTCAAATATATTTGGGGATTCTGTCAGCTCCTAGATGCTGCAGTCTTCCTGGGCAGACCAAAATAGCTGGGTTTTTTCAGGGTCTAAAGGTTTTCATGTTTGGCCAATAGCTCCATATATCCAGAGTTTCAGCAAAAACTCCAACCACCCTCTCCTCAGTCCCTCAAGATCATAAAAATTGAAATAACATTCATTGAAATACCTAGAGCACTTACTGCCAAATAATTTCAACTCACAAACAATAACCCAAGGACTCGTTATTAAATTTATTTTTAAAGATTGCTCTCTAAGTTGGGAAAGCATAATAGCTGTTGTGCAGAAAATCAGCTGAATCCTTTTTGTCAAAGGAAGGGATGACAAGTGGGGGCAATCATGACCATGAAGTTGTCTTCTGGACTCCCAAGATGTAATCTGAAGTTGTCATCTTCCATAGAGCCCATGCTCAAAAAACCCAAAGGCAAAATAAAAAAAATAATTAAAATTATCAGCTGTCTCAGAAAGCAAGGAAGAGCCAGTTCAGGATTTCAGCATTATGAAAAACATAATGTCATTTCTCTCAGCAGAAAAAATGCAGCCAATAGGAAAAAAAATAAATAAATCTTGTTGGTCTGTCTCTTTGCAAAATATTTTGTTCCCATGCCAAAATACTGCACATAACTTTTCTGATATATAAAGATTTCTTTGAAGATTCAGATGATCTATAATTATAACCTTTTACACAAAGAGGAAAAGTAAATCTCTGAGTGATAAAGCCTTTTGAACCAAGGTTTAAGACTCATGGATACTCATGGATGTAATTTGTCTGTTTCAAGAGATCAAGGATAACAAAAAGAGTATGGAACAAATTAAAAACCCAAGAGATAACTTGAAAGAAAATATGAGTAAAGATGGACAAGTTATAGAAATTTACCCACCAAAAGTAGTTTGGCAGAAATGTCTATTCTGTTCCCAGAGTTAGAATTCAAAAGTTGGAGCTCATTGAGCACTCTCCTATTAATGCAGGTTTTCTTTGTGTAATTAAAGAGCTCAGGGCAGCAGACATTTGGAGATGAGGATGTGCCAGGACCTGGAACACCTGCAGTGAGGGACAGGTGAACCAGAACACAGCAGCATTTCCAACAGCAGCTGGATTAACCTTGTCACCCTCAATTTGAAGCTGGAGGCCTCAGAGAGAACGAGCTGAAGTTAAACCCAGCAGAAGTGAAAGGCAGAGGTCAGGATCAGATGGAGGGCTGTGTTTATATATACCCAGCCCTTCTGAATCACTGCAAAGGCCATGTGCAAAGGACAAGTGATTGGATATATGGACAGAAAAGAATTAGGGCTAAGGGTTGCTGTTCAAGAGAGCCCAGGCTGAGAGGAGAGCTGAGCTGTTTTGGGGAGGCTCTGGGCAGCTCAATACTGGAAATACAGCACAGTTCATGGTGGAGCCTGGCATTCAGAGGTGTTAAAGCCAGATTCAGGCTCAATTACAGCATCTTGATCCCCAAAGTACAGGGATCTTAAAGCAGATTGAACTCTGGAACAGATGCAGATTTTTCAGGTTAGGCGTAAAAGCAAGCTTAAAATTAACAAAAATCAAGATGCATTGGCAAGAGCAATGCTTATTGTTCAATCCTACATGTTAGGTAAAGGCAATAAGAATATCATAAATTATAATATATATTATTATAAATATATATTATAATATATTTAGAGTGAGAGCTCAGTTCAAACATTGCTTCAAATAAATTTTGGAAGTGCCAATATATTAGGATGAAGACTGGATCACTTGGGAATTGGATTATGTCCTAAGTGGGCAGAAGCTCTTAGGTTGCATGGTTTAGGCTGGGATTAGAGATAATGTAGTGAAATTCAGTGATTTAGAGCTAGATTTATGTCACAGTGCTGAAGTGACCACAGGTCTAGGACAAGACTTGGTGCTGGGATTAAAGTTGAGAAGGGCAAAAAATCCCCAAGCTTGGCTGAGAAAGAGATGTGAGCTTTCTTAAAAGATTTAAAGCACACACAAGGTTGTAAATTGGTAAAAAAAAAATAGTTTAATAGAGATTTGAAAGTTTCAGAAGGACCAAATATTTTGGTAGAAGGCAGAAAAGTGTGATACATCTCATTAGCCAGGGGAAAAAAATCAGTAAAAATTCAAGCAAATTATGTAAGCACCTAAAGAATGGAAGCAAAACCAGCATTGCCACCTCCCTTTAACAGCATTTATTCTGCAGGTGGCCCCTTTCCCCAAGACAACACTTTGTAGGTGGAGAATAAATGCAGAAGTCATAACAGCACTGTACAAATTATGACCAAGAGCTCAGTAGGACTATTGTAATAAAATCCCAAGTCTTGATTTCGGCATTCCCATGTCCCAGACAGAGGCTAAAAGCACTAAGTCATGGCAAGGACTCTCTTCAGCTTTACAATAAATATTTACATTAAAATAAATATCAAAAAGTAAATATAAATGTGACAAAGTAATGAGACCATATTCTCTCTCTGTCTGCATTGGGGGATTGGAGATAACACAGGGAAAATTGGTAGAAGGAAGCATTGCAGGCAAAATTGTCTGTTTATTTTAAGGTTTGTTTTGTTTTGACTTTATTCACAAAAGGAAAAACAATATGCATTCTGGAAAATTTCTCTTGAAGTTTTGAGTTCTTCCCACTACCTGTTTCTGTGTTTTATAAATCAGTTTCATATGAGGATAAAATTTCAATATAAAAAGTCTGTTCAAACTAAAACACAAACTTGGCTTTTTATTTAAGTCAACCTTAACTAAAAGGAAGCAGGCACAAGTGATTCCCAGTTAAAAAAATAAAGCTTATTCAAATGCCTTAACATGCAGAAAATATTTCATTAGTGCTCCAGATTTTTGTGTTCTCTGTATTATTTAGAAATTGTTTATTGAGGAATGTCACTGTTTAGAAACTTTAAAAGCATAGTTCTTGATTTGACAAGCTTGAGAATAAGCACCAAAGAAAAGACTCACACCGTCTGAAGCTTCATAAGCCTGTATAATCAGCAAGATGAATTATTTTAAGGACAGGAGGAATTAAAATAACATGAAGTTTCCCACAAGCAGGGTAGGATATATTTTCCATTTAAAGACCCAGTCCAAAAGCAAAGCATTTCAAGTTTGTCACAGATCAGTAGTCAGGTACTGGGTGTTTACTTCACCAGTGTGATGGTATAAACATCTGCCTGTGTGCAGGCAGCCTTGCCCTGTGAGCCCATTTTGTCTGTTCCATCAGCAACCACCCCAGGCCCCAGCACTGAGCCAGCCTGGTTTTCTGATGGATTGTTTTTGTCCAAGAAATCCACTGTCTTAGAGCTTTGTACCCCACATCACTCTTTCTCCACCTACATAGCGTTTAGTCAAGGGGTGAATCACCAGATCTCATCAGTGTGGCTTGGCAGCATCTCCCAGGCACAGCACAGCTGTACAAGGCTACTCAGGCCATGTGCTCTGTCAAACAGAGTCCAGAAATTTATTTCCTACTGCCTTTTGGGGCCAGGTTAGGAGCTGTGGGGAGGGACCAGAGCAGGCCTATCAAAAACAAGTTTTTTGAGTGAGTGTGAACATAAAATCATTGCAGCAGCAGCAGATATGGAGCATCTCAGACAGCATTTCAGGAGGAAACTGTCAAGTGGCTTCTCTTTGTTCCAGGCATCTGCTTAGGAGATTGGTGGAAAAGCCAACAGAGGTAAAGACAACATTTCCCCCAAAATACTCCTGTAATGAAAGAGGCAAGTGGGGGGGAGGAAAGAGTAAGGGAGGGAAATGCAGAGAAAGTACCATTTAGTGTATTTGGTAGGAAGAAAGAAATACAAAAAAAAAGAGAGAAAAATATCAAGCTGGTATTTTAGCCTTCTTCAAAGTAGAAACACCATTTCCAAGAAGTCTTCTGTGTCAGCCAGGCAGTCTTGGTTTGCAGGGCTCACAGCAGAGCCTGGACAGCTCAGGCATCACCCCATTAACATCTGGTTAAGGAATAATCTGTATATTGCAAGGCAAGCCCAGTGCCGTGGCTCATTGATGTTCACTGCCTTTAGGACATCATTCCTGGACAAAAGTTAAGTCATGGATGACTCTGCTTTCTCCTCCTTTCCTCCTTTCTCAGACAACTGTAGCCTTCTGCAAGCAGCAGTTCAGAGGAGTGTTATTTGGGATGAAATATCACAGTCTGCAGCTACTCAACAAACCCTAGGCACCCCAAAAGCTTTTGAGCATCCTGCCACTTTTAAGCCATGCTAGAAATAAACATTTGAGCTCTGGTGCTTTAAGAAAGGGACCTGCCTGTCTGTGGCTAAACATTGTTACTGCTAGAGCTGATTAAAATGGAACAAACAAGGTGTGAGGGGTCAATAACTGAGCCAGTTCTCCAGGACTGACTCATTTACACAGAGGGGTTTTTTTTGCTATGCTGCAGTCAGTCCAGAAAGATGAGGAGTAGTTATGACTGTACACAGCTGCATGACAAAATTATTCTTTATTTGCCATTTTTTACCTTCTTTACAAAGGCAACAACAGGACAGTTTGGATATTAAGTATAGGCCGTGGGTTTGTGACAATCAGGGTTAAGCCATCTTGGCAACTGCCTTGCTTCAGAGACAAATCTCTGCACGCTTTAATCCAAAGGTGGACCAAGTTTATGTCTTAAAATTTTGGCTTTTGACAGAGATAGATCCAACTGACATGATCCAGTCCTAAACCCTGGCTCACTAGTCCATGGGCCACCCAAATTACCCCTGGGTAATCCTAAGTACAGGGACTCATTTCTGCATTGGGCTGAATTTCATTCCAGTAGACTATAAGAAATAACTCTTTAATACTTGGCTAACATCTCAGGTAAGACACAGAACACCTCCAGAGCATCCCTTCAAGTAACAAATTATTTGGCTGCTTATATTCTATGGTTTTAGTCTTCATTTTCTATGTGTGAGCCCTAAATTTGTAGGTCCTACTACCTAAGTAAAGTCTCGTTGCCACAACTCCAATGTTTATAATGTGCAGTTATCCTCTTACCTTGAAACAACAGCAAGGTCATGTACTGGCCTTGCAGCAGAGAAAACATATTAAATCTGAAAAGACAGCGTAAGCCATCTGACCTCTTCTTTAGCAGTGCCAAACATCTCTCCTGTTACTCTGCCTCTGAAGGAAGCTTTGCTGGAGAAGCCACTTCACACCTGCAGAAATATCTTTCTTGAATGATGGGGTGGTTAAAAGCATAAAATATTTTTATTGCTCAAGTTTCCTCACAGAACCAGCGTCTGGCTGCAGGGCACTTCCACCTACAGATCGACATAAAAAAGATCCTGCTGTATATAAGCTGTCCTCCCCCACTGGGCAGGGGTAATGGGAGAAGGGAATTCTTTAGTTACTACTCTGCCTAACTGGAAGACAGACATTCCCGTAAAACTGTGTGTGGGAGCATTTCACACTGAAACCAAAACACTGTTAAAAGTAAATTCAGTGAACTACTTCTCATGCAGTGCAGCTGCTGTATGGAGAGACGAGGATATTTTATTATACACACACAAACTGCCAGACACCAGCTCCACTGCAGTGCCAGGGAGATAGCTCTCCATTTTTTTGTCCACAGAATGCTGTTATCAGGGACTGCTGACCAAGGCACACCTTCTCATGTCACTCCCAACCTGCCCCTTATCAACCTGGGGAGCTGAGAGCAACGAGTTGTTTATGATTAAAGCTGTTTCAATCCAATTAAATCCGTGTTTGGAGACTACACAATCAGCAGAGTAAATTGACGTGACACTCTTGACTTTCTAATTATGCCAGATTTATGCTGCTGAGAGAACGAACATGGGCCAGCCTTACAGCATGGCCATGAACTCATGTGACAAATCTGTTTCAGGAGAAAAATTCATTGCACCTCATTGCTTCAAGCAGCATCACTCCAAGGACATACTGATGTATAAATAAAAAGTCTTACTGCAGCCATGAGGCACCACATTTTAAATAGAAAGGTCCTGTTGTGATGGTTAGTGACACAGGGTAACATGGATTGTTTTGTTTTGCAAGTTTTAACCTCGATATGGGAGAATAAGAAAGGTTTATTCTCTGTCTCAGACCAAATTGACAACATTGAAATACTTTATGTTTAATATAATTGATTTTCCACCCACCAAGAGAATAGTTAAACACTAAAAAGCAATGCCAGTCTCTGAACTACTTTTTTGATCCCATTTGACTGTTGTGTAACAAGTTATACTGAAAAGTGTCAAAGTAAAGGGAAGAAGGTAGCCAAGGATATAATGCAGTCAGGACCATCACACCCTTCATAATAAATACTACCAAAATATTTATGACAATGTAATTCTGCTTGGCAATAAAACTTTGTTAGCTGTTTTAGAAGACTGGTATCCTAGAGTTGGCCTGTGTTCCTGTTTTGCATCAAAGGAGGAAAAAAACTTACAGCATTGCAATTCTGTGAACATCAGTGGAGTAGAATTAAGGCTTCATGCTTGGCCTGAACAAGTCCAACTCCTGTTTATCTGTAATTTCTGGAATTGCTAGCCCAGAAAAACATACTTGTCCATTAACCACCAAGGTAACTTCCTGTCTCAAACATTTGCAGCTAGGATTTCTCTGTCCTTCAAGGCATAAAGATTATTATTTGCTAAAAATAGCTGAGGAAATGTTGACTTTTTAACTCTAATACCATTACTAAAATTTATCCTTAGGGTAATCTAAGAGAAAGACAACAATAGTCAGAACATGAGCCTGGTGGCCAAGAGGGCCAACAGCATCCTGGGCTGTGTCAGGAATGGTGTGGCCAGCAGGAGCAGGGAGCTCATTCTTGCCCTGTACTCGGCACTG
>NC_031774.1:2368706-2372452 GCF_001522545.3 Parus major | reverse complement strand
CCCAGAGGTGACCTCATCACTCTCCACAGCTCCCTGAAAGGTGTTTTTATCAGGTGGGGTTGGTCTCTTTCTCCAGGCAGCAGCTGACAGAATGAGAGGACACAGCCTCAAGCTGTGCCAAGGGAAATACAGGTTGGATTTTAGGAAAAAGTTTTTTACTGAAAGAGTGATAAGGTACTGGAATTGTCTACCTGAGGAGGTGGTGGAGTCACCATCCCTGGATGTGTTTAAAAAATGATTGGATGTGGTGCTCAGTGCCATGGTTTAGTTGACGTTTTAGGGCATGGGTTGGACTCAATGATCTTAAAGGTCTCTCCCAACCCAATGATTCTGTGATTCTGTATTTATTTACTGATTCTGTATTTATTATCTGATTATTTACAAGGGATGCCCATTTTTGGAAGGCCATTGCACAAGTTACATTTCAGATGCTGTAAAAATTCAGAAATCCTAAAGAAACAACAAATAGATATCAGATGTTAACATTACCATGATCCTTTAGAAATATTAATTCACTCATGACACAATGACCTTTGCATAAGAAGATGCTACATACTCTGTGTCCATGCCACAGTTTCATCCAGAAAAACCAAGAGAAGCTTCAGCTTTACTGTTTTACAGTTCTGCATCATTATTTCTGCATGGAAATACTGTTTTCATAAAGAATGCTAAGGCTGTCATCACACCCTGGACATGTTAACCAAGTAGTATTCCTAGAGCCAGCACAACCAGCTAGGAAAAGTCAGGCTTTCTTATTATTATCAGCATTGGATAAAGATACTTTTAATTTTCTTTATTAATTAATAAATGGGCATGTTATTTGGTCTACTGATTGCTCTTTGTTGACCTGTGTATTAAATAACCATAAGGAGCTTTTTTCTTGCAGAAAACAACCCAAATCCTGAATTGACATGGGGATAAAAAAGAACTTCAGGGCTGAAGACATCCTGCACTTCTACACAATTTAAAGAGAGTTAGCTGATGCTGTAATGAAACTTGTGCCACTGAGCCCTTCCATCTGAAAGGTATCACCACTGAGAGCAAGATGGTCAGAGCTATCCCTCTCCATGCCAAGCCCACCAAAGCCAAATCTCTCCACTGTGCTAGTGGAAACTATAAACAAAGGCACTCTTTGAGCCTGAGAGCAGCGCTCCCATTAATCTTTACAGGGAACTAGGTCAAAGAAGCCCCAAGGCCTCTCTGAACTACATAAGCAAGCAGAGGCCAATAAAGGGATATTTCTGCTGCTGAGAATGCCTTGTGCAAAAGAAGAGCCAATTAAAAGTCTTTTCAAGGCACACCCATGCACTGGATAAGAGGAGAAATGGCAATGTCCAAGCTACCCTTTAGTTCCAGAAACATCCTGTTGGTTTGGTGGTGGGGGCAGGGGGGGAGGTCTGAACAAAAGAAATCCCAGTGGATTCCAGAGAGCCTCAGGCCAGCCTTTAACACCAGCTGTAGCTTGGCTGTAGCACTAGCAATGGCCAAGGATTTCACCCACGAGGGACTGAAAGGACACCAAACTAATCTAAGAGCTGTTGCAGTCTAGCTGCAGTTTGTTTGAAATGTACTACATGGAATTTTTAACAGCAGCTTGCACTTAAAATGTTCTCCAACCACTGTCGAAGTCCTAGGACAACCAGTAACCTCTGTGTTTCCTTAGAGCAAGTTATAACACTCTAGGAATTTTTTCAGACAGTTTAACAGGGAGATAGAGGACAAAATTTATTTTAGACATGACCTAGAATGCACTTGCTCAAATAAAATTGATGGTAAGAGTGCATATATACAACAAAACAGCTAAGAAGGAACATGAAATACAGCTTAACACAAATGAAGGAACAATTTTCTTAGACTTCAGCATCTTGCATTGCTTCAGCCTAAACAAATGTTCTAAGCAAACAAGGCTGGAATTTGGGTATCAGACTACCTGTACCATATGACACAGATGCTCAAATTCCTAAATATATCCTCTAGGAGCATTGCCTCATACATTCCAGTAAGTTTTATCCACAGAGAAACCTTTTAAAGCCTTAATTTATTATTATATTAATATAATAATACAATTATAATTATAATTTATTCTTATAATATATTACATCATAAATATAATATAGTATAATAAATATAATATAATATAACATAGCATAATATAATATAATAAATATAATATAATATAATATAATATAATATATATAATATATAATATATAATGTAATATAATATAATATCATGTAATATAATATAATATAATATAATATGATATAATATAATATAATAATAACTATAATAATAACTATAATAATAACTATAATTATATATGAATATTATTATCTTTTTAATAATAAAATTATTTTTTAAATTAGCCCCACCAAGCAGACCTTTCCTGCACTCATGAATACAAAACTGCCATAAGAACCTGTCTCTCATTATTTTGGAAAACACAGAATTGCAAATGACAGATGTAGCAATGACAAAGCTTGTGGCAGGTTTGTATCCAGATCTATCCATCCCTTCTTTTACAACCCACAATTGTGTGTGATGCAATTCCCATCCTTCTGCTGATGCTTCTTCCCAGGAGTTTTAGGTAGCATAAGTCTCTGAGCCACCCTGATGGCTCTCTCCAAAGGAGAGGAAAAGTTTGATAAGTAATTTCCCACCACATATTTCTGCTTGCCAATGCTGAAAAAACGAAAGGGAAGCCAACCAAACTCAAACTGGTACAGGGCCTCTCTATGCTTTCTCATATTATTATTATTAATATTCAAATTTATTGTTAATATTCAAATTCTGGATCATTTTGGAGTCTAGGCATAGAAAGAAATCAGGCATTAGGAATAATAACAAATAAAGATCACAGACAAAGAACCCTGGACATTCTGAAAACTTTACATATTTTTTAAAATTAACTTCAGCTGTATTTTGAATGTGTAGGAAACAGCCTGCCCTTCTCAGTCTCCCTTCCCTCCACTCTAATATATCTTTTTTTTCCATCATATTTATCTTTTGGAACACTTTTCCCTCCTTATCCCTCATGTGGCATTAATTTGCAACAGTCTTACCTTCTTACCTAGCTTTTAGTTAGCTTTTCTCTTTTTTTCATGTTAATCACCTTTAAAAAGACCATTTTTCCTGTTCTTCATGTGAATGGGGCACAGGAGATTCTAGTGTTGGGTTATCTCTGTGCTCTACTAAATATCACATTTTAAATGAGTTGAACTGGATGAGTGGAGAGCAGTAGATGTTTTCTACCTAGACTTGAGGAAAGCTTTCAACACCCTCTCTCTCACAATATCCACATCAGCAAACTCAGGGAGTGTGGGCTGGAGGAGCAGCCCTTTCAGTGGATGCAGAAAAGGCTGACCAGCAGATCCCAGAGGGTTGTGACCAGTGGCACAGGGTCCAGCTGGAGTCCCTGGTCACTGCTGGTGTCCCCCAAGGTTCAATACTGGTTCCAGGATTGTTTAACTCTCTCATCAGTGACTTGGGCAAAGGGACAGATGCCCCCTCAGCAAGTTTGCTGATGACACAAAGATGGGAGAAGTGGCCAGAACCCCAGAGTGCTGTGCATCCCTTCAGAGGGACCTCCACAGGTTGGACAGATGCACAGGGAAGAACTGTCTCAAATTCAACAAAGGGAAATAAATGCAGGGTCCTGCAGCTGGAGAGGAACAGCCCCATGCAGCAGTACAGGCTGAGGAGTGACCTGCTGGAAAACAGCTTGGTGGAAAAGGAGCTGGGGGTCC
>NC_031774.1:2365238-2368276 GCF_001522545.3 Parus major | reverse complement strand
GGAGTCTCCTCACTGGAGAGATTTCAGAACCATCTGGACACAATCCTGTGCAATGACCCTGCATGAGCAGGGAGGTTGGCAGATGACCCACTGTGGTGCCTTCCAACCTGACCTGTTCTGTGATTCTGTGGAATTAATGGGAAAACTTCCTGATGGAATAATATCTCAGTGTAATAAAATGTGTGACAGCAATGGCATTAAATACTCCTGGCCTGGCCATGCAGAACAGTATATGGTGGGAAACTGAGGGGTTTTTTTATTTTTCTTTTTCATGAGGTGGGATGAAGGAGCAGAGGAAGAAAAAAACATTTAGCAAGTTTTGAGAGGCAATTTCTAGAAGTATTATTTGTAGGCTGCCTACTGAGAAAGAAGTGAGATGTTCCAAAAGAAGAATATTGCAGAGGTAAGTAAGGGTAAAACAAAGTGAGCACTTGATCAAATTTATAGGAATTTTGTGGTCAGAAAACTCCCTAGAGTGGAGTCCTGAAGCCATCAGGAATTCTGCCATTGGTAGTACCAATGTAGACATGGGAATGAGTTATCCCAGTTATTCTGGGGGTTTATTTTTAGGTTTCACTTGAGTTGTAACACCAAACATATGGGAATGCAGCACGCCACAGGAAGTTCCTATGTACCTGGATAAAATATAAATAATGAGAGCAAGGGCTTAGGTTATAGGGAGTAGCAAGTAAAAGAGATGCATGATTAGGGGATTCATTAGCCATGGTAGTCACACAAGAAGCCAGAAAGGACTAGCACTGTACAATACTCCACAACCTGAGAAACATTGACTTCAGCTATGCTAAACAAACAGAGCAAAGGATTACTCACTCTGGGGTTTCAGCTGCTTCAGTTCCCACATTTTAAACTTTATTTCTGCATGTACATGCCATGCAAGTCTCTGGACATCAGGAAGTCCAAGTTTTTCAAGAACTAAAGTTGCACAAGTGAAACAGAACTGCTGCAATTCCTCATTTATACAACATCAGGAAAAAGATGAGGAAAGTCACATCTGTTAAGGCTGAACCCTGAGTTCAAAAAACCAAGGAAAATGAAAAAATTGCTGCTTGTGCTCACATGTTCTGTAATCTGATCAGGAGGCAAATTGGTTACAGGTGTCACTCATCTATGAGTTACCCAAAGGAACATGATGGGCTTCATAGATGTTTCTCATTCTTGCATGTGGACTGACCTGAGTATCTGTTTAATCTTTTTTTCAGTTGAAAGCACACAGTTCATCTATTGACATTTTCTTATCTGAAGCTGATGTGGAAAAAAGAGGGGTTGTAGTTTAAAATTAAGGGTACTAGATTTTTAAATTACAGTGCACAAAAAATTAAAAAAAATAGCATGTGCTTACAGATGTGTCAAAGATCAGAAAAGTAAGAGTTTTAAGTTAGGTTGTATTTAGGGGTTTGTGTTTTCTCATTTTTCTTTTGTTTTTAACATTATAAGCTTTAATCTGAGACTAATGACAAAATTCCACCCAGTAAACACTCTCAGAAACCCCCTCACACACACTCCAACTCTCTTGATCCAACTTACAATTAGATGAAGAGCTTGACAAATTAAATAGATTTTGTTCCTGTTATAATCCATCTGAACAAATGCCTAACTCTTTATTTTTTCTTTTGCAGCTGGTATCTCAATAGTCTGTCTGTTTAGACTTTCTGTGCTTTTACCAGAGATGAAACACTCATCATCCAGCTGCCCCTGCAGCCCCAAACCTCCAGTTCTGCACTTGCAAAACCCGTGCCAGGGAGTGGCAATTCTACTTCAATGACTTTATTGACTCCAAATGATGAAGACAAGCATGACTGACAAAGCTTTACTGACCACTTTTATTTTTAACTCAGCACCATTCCATGCCCGTTCAGAATTAGCTACATGTGGTTTTTTGCATGAAGCAATGCTTTACCACTCCTTAAAGTGGGGCTTTTTACAATAAGAAGAGTTATCCTTTCATAACTGGTCATAAAGGTTTTTGGAAACTTCTCATTGCTTTTTAGATTTTGGGGGGAGAGCAACAGGACTCTGTTTTGTAAAACTGCAATTTTATTTTTTTTTTATTGTTTTCTTCATTTAGGTTAACTTATACTGCCATCATGTGGGCAGAAATAAGAAAAATAATTATTCAGTGAAATCTCTCAACTTCAAATCCTTACTTTCCCTTTGAAACATTATTTTTTCCTACCAGTACGAGCATTTACCCAAGATTATTGAAACAGGGGGAAGACAAACCCCTGATTATTGGTTTGTTTTTGTTGTGATCCTGCAGAAAATTGAGTGCTTGAGTGGGGCTGTGTTGGAGCTGGGCAGGAACTGAGCAGCACAAGATGCTCTCAGCACAGAGCTTTAGCTGCTCCTCCTCACACCCCTTCTCTGCACATGAAAAAAAAACATAAAGGGAACAGAAATTTCCAGAAAACTACAGAGCAAGGAAAAGCCAGGCAGAGCCTGATGCATCTTTACAAGTGCAGGGTTTGCACAGGAGTGCAAATATTGCCAGGATTTCGACCCAGGAACACGACTCAAGAAACCAATCAGACAAAGGAGAAGTTATTTTCCATTTTTCATTCCTTTTCCTTGGGTGCTGCAAGAATGAATTTACCTCTTTGAGCATTAAAACCTCAACTTCTCTGCTGTTTTCAGACATCCAGAGGATAAAGAGTGAAAAGACAAAAAATGACCCAAAAGTATAAATCTTGTCTTTTTTTTTTTTACAAATGAACATAATTTGAAAGAAAATTACCACAAAATTTTAATATATTATATATATAATATATATTATATATAAGCAATACTGTATCAGTATATTAATATTTTAATATTATATTAATAACTGTATTATTATATTAATATCAATTAATATATATATTAATTAATAATATATAATTCATTATTATATTAATTATTATACATTAATAATATTAATATATTTTTTCTATATTTCTATATAGTTTTATAGTTTTTTTGTATTTCTATACAGTTTTATATATAATACATAATACATAATATATAATATATAATATATAATA
>NC_031774.1:2357870-2364039 GCF_001522545.3 Parus major | reverse complement strand
ATATTATATTATATTATATTATATTATATTATATTATATTATATTATATTATATTTTTTTTGAATTGTTAGAATTCTAACTATTAGAAAAATTAGAATTCTTTAACACAAGACAACTACATTCAAACTCTATAGGACCCAAGTCTGTATGCCATAATCAGTTTATAAACAAACTTATATTGTCTAATGTAAGGAATTTACACAAAAAAATGCATTATTGCCACACAAGTGTTACTTGAGAAATCGATATTCACCAAGACTGAAAGAATATTTCCTCTACATTTAGGTACTGCTACCATAGTTTTTTTCTTTACAACAACTATTAATAACTGTTTTATTAGGAAATGTAGATTATAAAATCTTGGTCAGTTTAATAGCTTAATGATTGAGATTTTTAACTATTTAACTATTTTTAACTATTTAATGTATGGGGATAACTTAATTAATTCATTTTCCCCTTGTGGTAAAATCAGATATATTCCCACAGCTGTTCTGGGGCCTTCAGAACTTGTCATGTCATATCTTGCTGTTTTAGTAGAAATGATAGATAATTGAATTTATACCAGGTGTAACTCTTAATGTAACAATAATTCTTTCAATTTCATAGCATTGGTTTATATTAAGATCAGGTTAGTTCTCTCATTCATTAAAAGTGACAGCACTCTTCTCTCAGTTGCCTTTAGACACAAGCTTGACAAACTAGACTAATGGAAAATAAAAAGTTAGGATTAATAGACTAGATAGATTAAAATTTGAACAAAAAGATGGTACAGTTGCAAAACCAGAGGAGAATAAAAAAAGGGAAGGGTGCAAACTCTTTAACAAGAATTCCATGAAATAAAATGACAAATTAGTTATCTCCAGTGCATAACAAAGTTTCATGCCATTTCTGTCAGTAAGGCTTGACAGAAAACACAGGACTCCTCCTAACTCATGGATCAAGCCTATGTATAATAAAATAAACAGAAAAAAAAAAAAGGAAAAGAGAGCAGGCAGCACAAATTTAATCTATCCACTTCAGGTTCACTCAGTCTTAATACTTTACATTAACAACCTCATGCTCCTCAAAGGAAATACCTCGATAAAAAAGCATTGTGAACAGTGGTGCTGGAGGGCATCCAACATATGCTGCTCATTTACCAGTACAGAAATGTTCACCAGCTCAGCTGTAGCTCCTTATCCGTCCCACCACTTCCCTTGTAAGCAGAAATAATTCACCAGAAACAGATTCTGGAGTTCAAGGAAAGCAAAAACTTGGACAAAGGTTTCACATCCCTCTCCTCACACAATTCCTGTGGTACAGACCGTTAAGAAACTGTTCTGGCTTGGTTTGAAGGGAGCCCTACCGATAAACACACTGCATTTTCACATTGAGTATATTTTTATCCAGCTTAAGAAGGATTTCTCTAAACACAGGACAGAAAGAATGTTTCTAAAATATTTAAAATTGCTGTCTGGGGTTCTGGGTTTGCAGTTGAACGATTAGAGAAATAATTTGGTAGTGTCAGTGAAACTCATTCTCAGTTACATCCAAGAAAAATGTATTGCAGCATATCTTGTTAGTTACCTTCCAATTCCATCAGAAAATTGATGGAATATCTGAATTTTGGTACAGAAGATCTATTCTGGAATACAGGCCCTCCAGCAAAGGGGGACCAGACAAAATACACCATACCCTCAACATAAAAGAGCAACTTTACCAACATGCAGAGGAGCAGCAGGTGTTCAATATTCCCAGGCAAACTTCTGCCTAGAAAAAACATATAGCAAAGAAAATAACTCTTCAGACCTTCTTCTACATTTGATTATAAGATAGCAATCCCTATAGGTCTAAAGAGGCTTGGGACAGTATCTTCTTGGCTTTCCTTAACTTGTAGCAGTTATTTAAAGTGCTCCTTTTCTTTCCTCAGTCAGACCACAACATGAAACAATGGTCAGATAAACAAATGGTTTTGGCTAATTAAATCTAGAAAAGTATTTCCCCTTCTTTTCATGAGGAAAAAAATTGTATTTCCATTCTTCTTCCCTAACCATTCTAGACATGAGCCCATATTTCACCCAGTGTTTCCTGGGGCTGTCTGGCCATTTCCCTTTAATGATCAGAGTTGGTTGAAAGACAGACAAGGGCTCACCAAATCTGAGAGGATTCATTGCAGCTCTGGGAACTGCAAAACCATTTCAGCACCAGCCAGAGGGGCTGCTCAAATTGGGCTGTGGCCACACACACTCCTTGGCCTACAGCTGAACCCCTCAGCAGGGAATTCCTCCAGAGTTACAGGAAAGAAAGGAGTTAATATTTTACAGTCTTTGCATTCCTTAGGTGTGACCCCCAGAGCCTGGCTGCTTGCCCACTGACCACTTAGACAAACCTGGGAGAGCTCCAGGCACTGCTGCTCCCACTCCTCTGCTTCTGGTGCTGCACAGAGCCCACCCTGAGGAGGAGAATTCAGACCAAACTGATAAAATCAAAGCTTGACAAACTCAGATGGGAATTAGCCTGATGATAAAGACAGGCAGGTTTGACAAGCTAGCTGTTCAAAAGGCTCAGAATGTCTGTCTCACAGTTCATTTCAGAGAGGTGCCAAGGATAGGGAGCTGTATCTAGGTCTGACACTTTCTACAGAAAAAATAATCTTCTGAAACCATAGTTAGACAAATAAATCCTGGGACAGATTGGGTGTGCTCATGCAAATACATGAAAGCACTTGCCAAGGTACAGAAAATATGTCTTTTTATAAAACACCCTCAGTTCTCTTTCCTTCCTCTGAATGCCTTACCCCTCACTCTCAAACAATTTGGGTCTAACTGATTAATCTGTTTCTTGGGGTGATGGAAAAGAATCCCAGGTGCTTATGTTATAATCAAGTAAGAACTGAGTTGTATACACAGGGCTAAAACTGAAAAGACTGATGAAGAAAACTTTTTTTTTCAAAGATTCTGAAATTCCTACCTGAGGGATAAGGAGATCCTGTCATAAGTTCTCTTCATTTAAATAATATTTATCCAATTGTATCCCATAATTAACTTCAAAAATCTGTCATTTAGCTGTTATTTATTTTGTTTATCAATTTCCTAAAGGTCCAGACCTAAGGACAATTAACAAAACATGAGCCAAAATTGATTGTCTATGCTTGACTACATAGAATATAAACACTACTCCACCAAAAGATTGTTTAAAAACCAGAGAGCTGAACAAAGCCTTAAACCTGGTGCTGTGCCATGAGGGAGTGCCCAAGGCTATGCCATCATAACCATTCTGTCCTTACACACAAATATTTATTCTTGCAAGTGCCCAAGTAGACTTGTAAGCATTTTTATTATTCTAGTTTTAAGGGCTGCAAGCCTTGGCTCCATAGGAATTCAATTGTTGATGTGAGTAAGGGCAGTGCTAGCTCAGAAGAGAAAAAATTTACCTTTCTGCTCTAAATATGCAGCTCTTCCAATGTGCTGTGTGAGGTAAGTGTTGGCTGAAGCCACAATTTTGGGGAAGTTCTGTCTTTATACTATTTCTCCACATCCAGTGAAGAAGCTGTCCCTAGAAAAAGTTTAAAATCTAAAGTAAGAGCTCTAAGCTCTGCTCTGCTCCTGTGAATTTGGCCCCTTTGGGGGAAAAAAACACAGCCACAAAATAATTTCTGCAAATGGCTTTAAAAATGGATTAATTTGCTCACTCTTTTGGGCCCCCAAGACTGAAATGTAAAATGACTTGGTCTGCAAGGTTCTCCCAATGGCCCATGCTTTCTTCCAGGCTCAACAAAAAGCCCAGGGGAAGGCTTTTTGAGGCAGGTGTAGGGAAAGGGTTTCTTCATTATTATTTTTGGAGTGACTGGAATGGTTTACAGAAGCCAGAGTAGTCCAGCTGCATGAAAACATTTGATGTGGGACTTTCCTTCTTGTCCTTTCTCTGCCTTTCTCTTGGATTTTGTTACATACTATGGGGTTTGTCCTGCTTTCATGCACAGGTTGTGAAGAAACAAAGCTTCCCCAGTGAAAGTGGGGATGAAACTGTGGCTCTACAAGTACCTTTCATGACTCTGAAAAAGTAATTTTCTTTTTTCTGACTCCAGAAAAGTCTACTTTTCTGACCTAGATAGTCAAAACATTCTATCCCACTCTTAGGTAAGTGGTGGCCCACTGAAAATAAAAACCCAAAACATCAGGACTGAGAGTGCCTAGGCCAAGTTTTGGGCTCAGAAGCATAAATTGCTGCTAGAATTAAAGTTAGATAAGTTGTGTGACATCAGGCTGCCATAGAGCCCACAGAGAACTGGAATTTGTGAGGGAAACAGCAACAAGAAGCCAAACTGGGCAAGTGTTTGGAGAGTGTTGCAGTGGTTGTTTGGGGATTGCCATGAGAAAACACACGCTGTGGTAGATGAGAAATAAATCAGCAGCTGCCAAGTGAGCAAATAGTAGTTTCTATTTGTTATTTTATAGCATCATGGATTGCATTTGCAAAAAAATAGCAACCCAAGATTTAAAAGCCTTTAGATTGTCTAACAGGCAACAATGTTTTCTGAGGATAGACAAGAGAATAGAGATGAGGCAGAGTAAAATAAACCCATCCTTACTGTTCCAGAAGATGGGGTGGCAAATTGTTGTTAAGGCAGCTCCCAAATGAAGATTTCATATGAGCTGCTGCATTTAGTAGTCCTTTGAAAAAGAGCTTTTCTGTCCCCTTTTTTGTCCTTTATACTTTTGGCCTGTCTACCTCCCTTCCTACTGTTGTTTTTAAACAATATTTTCTACAATCTCTTCTACAAAAACCCTTTCCAGGACTATCTCTTTTGTATTTCTTTGTTATTTTTACTTGTACTAGGAGTAAGGAAGTTATTGGTGACCACACTCAGGAAATTCTTTTACCAGACTGCTTTTTTGAGATTTCTTTTGCAATAAAAAAACTCAGAGAAAATCACCCATCCTTTTGGGTGACTGAGATGTGACTTGACTTCTAAGTGCTGTTTTTGTGGTACATTTAAGAAGGATGAGAGGCAATGCAACAAGTGCACATCAACTCATGAAGCATGAGATTCTCAAGGTAAAACATACTATACTTTCAGATTTTAAGAGGCAATATTTCCCATCCTAATTCATGTGCTTAATTCTGTACCCAGTTAGCCCTTAGGGAGAGAGAAAAATACTTAGCATGAATGGCACAAGGAGCTCCACAAAGGGATGTTTGTGCCTAAATGTTCCCAGAGAAACAAGAATATAGTGTTTTATGCATGTTGAGGGACATTATCTGATACACTGCAAATACAAAATAACAAACTGGTTGTCATTAGGCAAATTTTCACTCTACTAGGATGATTTAAGCTGGTGGTCAAATTTTTATTTTCTTCTTGATTTGCATCTGGAGTAACTCTACTGAAGTCTGTAATCCCATGCCAAAATGGGAATTTACACAGAGTGTGAGTCAATAGTGTTCACTTAGAGCAGAAGTTTAGCTCTTCGTGTCTTTATGTAAAAATCCCCCAAAAGCAGGCAGGAGGTAAAATCTGAACTTTTGAAGATACAGTGAACTAATGATTCATGTGTAACTAACTCAAACATTTAAAAAAAACCGTGATGAATTGAGGTCTCAAAAGACTTGTCAGGTAAATTAAGGCAATTATTTTGGTTTGGTTGAGGATGCAGAGCAGATAGTGACAGGTCAGCACAAACCCAATAATAAAGGAGATCTTGTGACAAATCCTCAGGGAGACAGAGGCATTAAATTTAGATGGTGGACAAAAGAATTAGTTACATTAGAGTAATTGAGATCAATTGGAACATCATGTCCTTTCTTGAGTCACAGTTTCCCTTGTAGTCTTTCAGAACAATTACTGTTTTATCAGTACAGGGATTAAGATAAGAGCTTCAGAGCTTCATATGTTTAATTGAGGTGATATACAGCCTGTACTGGAATGTTTCTTCATGGAAAAAAAACCCTGAGTTTTGTGTTGCATCAGCTCAACTGGTCATGAAAGAAAATACTTGTTTAAAAACTAAACTGCTCCTAATCATATAAAATAAGAGCAGGCAGGCTAAAGTTTAGTTAAGAGTATAAATAATTGAAATCTTGGCCTTACATCATGATGCTTTCCCTGCCCACAATCCCTATAAAGTATTCTTAGCCCAGCAACCCAAGTAAAATATTTTCAGATTTAGTTAATTGTTTATTTTTATTT
>NC_031774.1:2355667-2357385 GCF_001522545.3 Parus major | reverse complement strand
CCCCAAAAAATTTTCAAGGAAAAAGTTTATGGTCAATCTTTGTAAAAAAAAAAATAAAAGTAAGAAGAAATAGGGAGACATTTTGAAACTGTTGAGCAAATTCACTTTGTTGAATTTGTAGGGATTTTATTCCCCCTGAAATAAATGGTTTTTTAGCACACTTTAAAAAGAAAAAAACAAAAAAAACCCAAAAACCAAAACCAAACCACAACCCATGCCATTTATTTGAGCTAAAGCACATTTTTTGTGGGTTCTATTTAATTCAGTAGTTTTATTCCAATGAGAAGAGAGAAAGTTTTCTTCCCTCTATTTCTCAGAACGCATCTGCTGGCAGCACAAATAATACTAAGGCAGAGATGAGAGGTGACAAGAGGCTTTCTCCTTGCCTGTCTCTTTGGAGTGACCTGTTGTACAAATAAACACAACCTTCAGAAACTTGATGCTGCTTTGATATGAGCCAACCAAAAAAAAAAATCCCAGGCACATTTGTCTGCCCTTGCCTGTCCCTCCTCAGAAATTCACAATATCTGTGCCTGGAATGAAAGACAGAACAAAGCTGGACAAGCACAAATTGGTGGAGAAAGATGTAGTTCATACAAGAGAAGCAAACATGTGAGAAGTGAAAATAAAATCCCAACAAAAAAAAAAATCACAAAAGAGCATGAACTTTACAAAACCTGGTAAAATAAGGAAATGTCAGGTGTAAACTTTGATATGATCTTAATTTGACTTTGCCACATACAGAATAAAATTGCTTTTAAACTTAAAGTTCATGAGTGAGAATAAAGTTCAAACCTAACTTGCTATCATTTTATAATTAATTAAATACTTATTAACAAGCCAGTAGTGAACAATATTTAAAAATTTGCTGTTTTGAAGTAACTGAAGCATGAATATGATTTTGTTGCCTCTAGACTAGTGAATGATAAATAGTTGCTCCCAATCAATGAAGCTCATTTGAATGTGGAGTAAATATTTACATCTGAATGATGAATATGTGAAAAGCAGATTTACCATGGAAAGCATTATAGACTGTTAATTGCAGCACTATTCAAGTTGTCACAGAAGTAACATAAATTACGCATTTCCAAATGAAAAGAGTCATTTTTGATGCTTCTTTTAGAGTAATTTACTATAAACATTATCATTTCTTACAGCAAAGCAACATGGAAGAAGAAATATGATGGTTGTGATTAATTACTCTGAAATTATCAGTGGACAGGGTTTCATCACAAAAAATAGATGTCTTTTCTTGCTGATGAGATGAAGTCAAACATTAGTAAACAAATCCATTTCCTTGCTATTAGGATGGAGATGGAGAGGCTGAAAATGATGAAGGGTAACTGCAGATTGTTCAGTTTCTTAGAATAGAAATATTGAAGTCCCCTTATTTTCCAAATATTTTTAATTAGCCAAGTAGAAACCTAATGAGGTCTTTATTTATTAAAAATATTTCTTGCCTTTTCCTAGAAAACACACTGGTTTTGGTACATTTGTTAATATTAATGTGCCTTTGGAGCATCTCATGCCATGGTCTCATTTTGGCCCATTAACTTTTTATATTCTTGCTGTTTTTTTTCCACCTGGTATTGGTGCTTAAAGGCCACTTCCACCAGTTTTCACTCATTTTAAACTCTAGAACTTTCATCCTGAATGCAAGTTTTATTTTCAAAAATACCATGTCACTTTAAAAGTAACTTAAACCAGAAAAAAAAATT